>NC_046221.1:62620185-62710185 GCF_009819885.2 Catharus ustulatus | reverse complement strand
TTTAATAACTCACATGCAATAGCTTCACGCTTCTGTAAGTGTTTGTAGGATATCTATAGCAGATGTTTATGTTTAAGTCTTTATAGACTATTTGCAATATTAGGTCAAGTGGTTGGGCCTTTTGCAGGACTTTATGGCTATTGTCGTAGCCTTTCAGGTTAAGTTTAGAAACGGAAGGTGATTTTAAGACTGAAATATCTGATTCAAGTTTCATACCAGAATGTATTAGCCTTATTTTAGGATTCTGACATAAACAGAAAATATGAAGATTTCCAGATTGCCATGGATTTTCTTTCGAAAATGTTTATTTGGCATGAAAAGTAAATTTCTTAAAGAAATATTTTGTTTCTCTTTCTTTCTTTTTTTTTTTTACTTAAAAGATGAAATATAGTTTCAATTTCAAAAGTAAAAACTAGCCTTTTCAAATTTCCTTTCTTTGTTTGTGACTTTGATTCAATCAAAAAAGACACCCAAATGAATTCAAAGTCAGATATAACTTTTTTCTCTTTGAAATATTATTTGTAGAGGTTATTTTTAGCCTGGGTCATAACTAATCCATTTATATTCCTACTAGTGTCCAAGAAATGAGGGAGAGAAGAGTACTAATCAGAGCTTTCCATTCACAAGTTGATTCCAGCATGTTCTCAATTTAGTGATGCTGGCTCCATTTTTGGTTATCTTTTATGCATTCCCTTTTTAGATAAAATGGTCATCTTCCTTCTGCTACAATTCCTTTGTTCCAGGTCGAGCTATGGACCTGTGTTGAGTGTGGTTGTAGAATAGCGGAATGCAGCAGCTTCCTTTTTATAATGCTTATGTTGTACTTAAACAAAAATAATTACTTGCATTGTGTGTTAGGTGAAATTAAAAACAAAATGGTAAAATGCATAAATGAATACATATGTGTTTTCCTAGTTTTTGAATTGGAAAATATGAAAAAATCACCCTTCCCTCTCAAAAAAATCTACCCCCCACCCAACCAACCAACAAAAGATATACAAAAAACCCCCAACCCAACAAAATACCAAGCCTAAATGCAATAAAAGGGGGGACTACTTTAACTTGCAAGTGTTAATCTGCCATTGTGTCATGATTAGAACTCTAGAAACCATTCTAGACTGGGACATAACATGGATTGGAGCACCATGGATTTTAATCATGTTTCATCATCTCTTACCTCTCTAATTTTGCCACCTTTCCCAGGTTGCTTGGATGAAGTTATCAGATGTCTACCCTGAGACCTCTAATTAATGATCATTTAGGGAATTTGTCTGTCTAGGCCTGTTTTAAACATTTTTCGTAGCTAAAACTTTGGAGGGTGTTTCAATTGTGGTTCAGATGTCACTTGGATAACAGACTTCAGCATCTGGCCTGACTAAATGGATATAGAAATTAATTTTTTTTTACGTATCTTCTTCTTGGAAAATTCATTAAGTGTTTATGCACCTTTCCAGTTAGTAAAGGAGACTGTTAAAACCTCTGTGTGTATCCAGACAGCATGTCTAACAAACTTTCCAGGGAATAGGGAGTGCTTTTGGGATCAGCATGGCTCTTCTACTATGCTCCTGTAAGGGGATCCTCAGTTGCTCTGGGCTGTGAGGCTTCTGGGTATAAATCTCAGGTGAGTTTTTACATGTATTATAGCAGCTTTCAGAGCTCCTTAATTTATGCTTTTGATTAAGGCAGTCTGTTATCTTCCAGGCATAAAGGTAGATTGCAGTCACCTTTTTCATACTCTCCCTAGACCTGGAGGTGTACGGTGCTTCCCTGAGCACAGACAGGTAGCTTGTTACGAGCAGCACAGATGCTGCTGTCAAAATTAAATCAGTATGAATTAGTTTCTCTGACTGCAGGAGGAAGCATCAGATGCTCTCCAAGCAGCTCCACTGCCCTGCTCTTGCACCTCAATGTGTTTCTGAACTGAACACAGCACTTGTGAGGCGTGGCTTCACCAGTGCCGAATACAGAGGGACAATCACTGCCCTGGTCCTTCTGGCCATGCTATTGCTGATATGGCCAGGATGTCATTGCTCTTCTTGTCTACCTGGGCACACACTGGCTCATGTTCAGCCACAGCCAACCAGCTTCCCCAGATCCTTTTCTGCTGGACAACTTGGTGTCATCCACGAGCTGTGCCTCCATCCACTCATCCAGATCACTGATAAAGATATTAAACAGTACTGGTCCCAATCCTGAACCCTGGGGAGCATCACTCTTGACCAGCTGCCAGCTAGGTGAAATTCCATCCACCACCACTCTCTGGGTTCAGTCATCCAACCTGTCTTTTACATGGTAAGCAGTGCAGCCATCCAGGCCATCGGCAGCCAGTTTCTTCAGGAGAATGCTGTGGAAGATGGTGACAAAGCCTTTACTAAAGTCTATGTCGACCACAGCTACAGACTTTCCCTCATCCAATATGCATGCACCTTGTCACAGAAAGAGATCAGGTTAGCCAAGAAAGACCTGCCTTCCACAAACCTTTGCTGGCTCAGCTGGATTCCCTGGTTGTCCTGTATATGTTTCTTTATTTTATGGAAGCAGTTTTGATGTATGGTATAGGCTGACTTTACATCCCTGCTGCGTGAACCTCACACCTGGTGCTGTGTGTTGTGCTGTCATGTGGCAATACAGAATTCCCTGCGTTATCTGGGATAGGGTCCTGTCATTAAGCATGGTTGTACACCCCTAATGAACTACCTGTGCCTCCTGCGGGTAGGAAAAGAGAAAAGAGGTTGCTGTTCCTATTCTGGAAAAAAAAGTAATTCTAATTCTTGGCAATTTCTCATTACATATGGCATAACTCATTTTATTACTAATTTAGTTTAGCTTTGAAAATTTATGAAGTGCTTTGCAAAATACAGCATGAGCATCTCTTGCCCATTGCCTTCTAGGTAGCAGAGGACTACCATTCCCTCTTTTTCTATTCTGCTACATGGACATAAGAAGTTCCAGATCATGTAGCTGTACTTTCAAATAATGTGACCAATAATTAAAGTTTATTTACTTATTGAAAAGTATCCTGTTCTTTTACTTTGAATCTTGCTACAGGTCTCAGTCAGACTAGATGAGGCATGTCTTTAAAAAGGTCATTATCAAAACTATATAATGCCAGAATTTATCAGTTCTGTTGCAATATAGTTTTCTCTGTAGAAATAGCATATATGTGTATTTACTTCCTACAGCAGCTCAGTAATTTCTCTCCATTAAAAAGATGTGTAGTACTCTAGAGTTTTTTTGTACTATGTAGCACAGGCAGTATGCAACAAAACTGGGAGCTGCAGTCAGATAATGCAGGCTTTTTGCAGTCAAAATGATTGTTGTGAGAGAAAAGGAGAACTCATCAGCTTGCACATTTGTGTATCAAGAATCTCAGATGATGGGGGATGATTTTGGGTTTTTTTAAACACCATCTCAGAAGAAAATTGGCCACTTTCATTAATATTAAAAAGACAGTATCTGTAGTCTAACAAGTAGGGTTTTTTCCTTAGTTGTGCTTTATACTTTACTTCAAGGTAAATAATTTTAATATTAGTTGGTCATGTGACTTTCTTTCTGTGACGCATTAAACTTGCCACATTAACCTAGAGGAGAAGACCCACTCACAGACAAGCAGACTGTTATATTATAAGAGTTTGCTTCTTTGTAATTATGTTTAAATTCTTCCACTGCCTCTCTCTCTAACTCAATGAAAGGTAATGGTGCCTTGTTTGCAAGAGCGTTAATATCTAGTTAATTTCTCATTTTAAAAACCCACATAAAGCAATTTAATTTTGTTTGTTAAAAATGAGTTCTCGCAGTATGTGAAAAGTTTCCCAAAATTTCCTCTCAATTAAAAGAATTAATGGAGCTGAAATAGAAGAAAAAATATTTCTATAAGAAAAGACATGCATCTAACATTTACACGAAGAAAGATTGTCACTTTATCTTCAAGTGCTAATGTAATGGCAATCAAAATATAATAGATGTCATGATCATCATGAAAAAAATTGGCCAATTATAGACAGCAGTATTTTTGCAGTATGGTTATTGTATAGATGCCTAATGAAAGATAAAATATTTTGCTGTGACCCCAAATGATGGATACAAAGACCACAATCCTTTAAGGATTAAACTATCCAGCTGCATCTCTAACACCATCTATAGATAAGAGTCTGAACAGCATATTTAGTTTAAAGAAGTATATAAATACATATTAATGAATTTGCAAAGCTCCTCAGCATGCTCCCTCTGCACCATTTGTGCTCCCTGAGATTGTTGTTCAACCTGTCTGACCCTGTAAGTTTTGGGTAGATTCATACCAGATTTCAGCTCTGCCAAATTGTTCACCAACTAGTTGTTCCTCAAGAATGTTGGGCCCCTCACTATGAGAAAGACATTGAGGGGCAGGAGAGCTTCCAATAAAGAGTAAAGGAGTTGTTGAAGTGCCTGGAAGGAATAATGAGAAGCGACTGAGGGTGCAGGAGGCTTGGAAGACCTTGACACTCTCTTCAACTACCTGAATGCAGGTGGTAGCCAGGTGGAGTTCTGTCCCTTCTCCCAGACAGCCAGTAGTGGGATAAGAGGACAAAATTTGAAACTGTATCAGGGGAGGTTTAGGTTGGAGATTAGAAGGAATTTTTTCTCAGAAAGGGTGATCAGACATTGAAATGGGTTGTCCATGGAGGTGGTGGAGTCACCATTCCTGGAGGTGTTAAAAGACTGGACACGGCACTTAGTGTTGTGGTCTAGTTGGCAAGGTGCTGTTTGACAAAAGATTGTACTCAATGATCTCAGATGTCTTTTTCAACCTAATTGATTCTGTGATTCTGTATGATTATTAGAAACATAGATTAGTGGTGGATGTGGCAGTGCTGGGTTAATGGCTGAAATCAATGGTCTTCCATTGAAAATACTTTGAAATATGTATTTTCTAACCTAAACTATTCTATGGTTGTATGCTTTTGAATTAAACTCAAGGATATTTTATAATGCAACTTTGAATCATGATAGAGAATACCCATATATTACAACAGGTTCAAATGGAAGTCTTCCATAAACACTATTCTGAATTCTCAAGAAGCAGCACTCAAAGTATTTTAGTATTCAAAACAGGGTAGAAGTAGACTTTCTTTAAGCTGATTTTAGTAACTGGCTTTCAGAAACTTCTACTAATATCTCATGAGGAGTAAATTTAGTAAAAATTATAGACAGCGACATCTTTCCACAGATAGCAGGGTGTGGGTTTGCCAAGAAATTTATGCTAACATTAACCAACACACTCTTATTCTGTTAGGATCTTCTGCATCACCTAGTCCTGTATTAGCTATGGAAGGCTCACACTGTATGGGCCATTTCATTCAGATAAATACTCCTCACTTGAGTAAACATATGTCAATTCAGGTGAGTTGAGAAAAATACAGATATCAACAAACAATTTGTAGACAAAGTATAAACCATTGCATAACTTACAGTGAATTATAAAATTATTGTATGTTTAACGATATAAGCCTGGAAAATACATTCTCCATTATAGCACTAATATTTTTCTTCTTGTCTATTGGTCCCTTTCAAACAGACTTCTAAAAAGATCCTAAACAGATTAGGGTGGCAGGATGATTTGTACATTTTTACACACTTGAGTATTTCCTGTAGAACTTGTGAAGTATCACAGTAAGGCAAAGAGCAGATGTGACATAAGAAAGCATGTTAAACTTTTGGGCAGTTTTGTCAAAAAACATACCGCTTGGGTAGTGAGATTACACTTTATTAGGATTGAATCTTTATGACTTTATAGACAAGGAACTGGCCTTTTGTTAGTGTAGGTGATTTTACGGGCTCCACATGCAGAAGCTCATGCTCTACCATTCAACAGCTCATTTCTAGGTCAGAAAAAAGACACTAGTTCCTTTCTGTTGCAAGGAATAGAACCAGATGTATTGGATGATATAAAATTTATCCTTTGGAATGACCCAAAACCATCTGAATACCTGCATAAATCAAAGCATGCAGGAAGGTATTACTCTCTGGCTATGCAACACAGTTCAGCTTCAAAGTACTGTACGGCTTCCCTACACCCTGCTTCCCCCACCTTTTGGTCTCCTGCATTTCTCCTTTCTTTGCACTTTAAACAGTGACAGAACAACTGAGTCCTGCAGGTACTGATGAGATCAGGCAACCTTTCTGCTCACACAACCCTGCTCTGCAAGTTCCCTCACCACAGACTCCCATGTTCCTAACACATCTCCTGGTTCTGACTTGCTCATTCAGACACAATCCCATCTTTGCTGCTGCCACTAGAGGGATCTGTGCAGTTAGCTCCTGTTCCTCTCCCATGTCTCAAATTGGGAGGAAGGCCAAAGCAAGTTTACCTGAGTACTGGTTTAAAAATTTCATTTTTTTGTTTTCTGTTTGTTGTATTCTTGATTCTGATAATACAATGTGCATTATTTATAACTTAGTTTCCCGTTAAGTTAGCTTTAAAACATTAGAGCTAAATGATACCTATTCATCAATTATTAAATCTTGATTTGTGCCTGTGGCAGGCAGGGTTTCCATCCAAACAGAAACCAGGATTACCTATACTTTGAGGTCAAACAGAAATGGACATTCTTCTACCATAACTTTGGTCCCATCATTACCAAATTACCTCTTAGTTGATAAGTATAAATCTGAAAATATAAATATATATTTCCATTCATGAACAAATTACATGAAAAGTAATTTTTCAAAAGTACTTCCTGAGGGAAAAAAAAAGCCCTAGAAGTTAGCTCCTCATATATGACAGGAAAGCATGAGTGGTTTATACATAGTGGCTGTTAAAAGTAGATCTTGGTATTTTTATACTTCCTATATCACAAGATGTGCAGTTCAAGTCAGGGGCTTTTAAAAAAAGATTAATTTTTAATATATGATTGAAATGGGGTTTTATAATTTTGGTTTTTTTCTAGTTGATAAATAAATTAAACAGAGATGAGTGTTAAAAATTGAAAAATGCTAAAAAATGTTTTTGAAGTGCCAGAGAACACTTCAGCTATCACTGTTGCAGTGGGAACATTGTTTGAGAAAGCTGGTAAGAGCAGAAAAACTTCAACATTACCTTGTTTGAAACTTCTTGTAGGTCAATAGTGACTGAAAATAATTACATTGGATTGCAGCCTCAGTCCAGTTCTTAGTGGACAAGTGTCCATGTCACAAAATCCACCATTGCAATTGGCAATAGTTGGCAGGCTTAGCAGAGAAGTCAAGGATTGAATGGGCATGGAAATTAAACTATTCTCCTGCCCCTAATTGTGGTCCTTTCAAGTCATCGTTGAGGAACATTGTTTGGGAAAAGTTGCACAGCCATTGGCAATGCTGAACATACCCTGTGGATAAACATTGAATTTCCGTCTCCAAGGTCTTAATCTGGCACATTTTGGAGCCTTAAGTCACACTGGGGTGGGGGAGCTGAGGGAAAGACACATCTGGCTTTCCCTGTTGTAGAAATAATATTTTCTTAAAAAAAATAAAATGCACAGTTGAAACCAAGAATATAGTCCTTCCAAAATACTACACTGTATTCATACATATTAATTAAAATAATAGAGGTGTGTTTGGGTTTATTTTTTAATGAATCCAGCTTTATTATTTTTGTTCACAATATATTTTGGTGTAAAAGCAATCACGCTGTGGTGGATTGCCTAAATAACCTTCTTTAGAGACAGCACTGGTGGCCTGATCCATATGCAATGACCACTTGTGCTCAGGGATGTGGCTAGAGCTATGGGACAATAGGGGAATCAGACATTCCCATTGGTTTCTCATGGATTTCAATGGGATAATAATAAAATTTTAGTCTAATTCTAATTGGAACTGGACATAAAAATCCAAAACCTGTGACCACTATGAGCTTGTTTTCTCCTCCATAGAAACAATATTATTTTTCTACTGTTTTTCAAAATGGGTTTATAGGTAAATAAAATATATGAACTTCCTACCAACTCAACAATTACAGTAGTTTCTACTCTTTTGAGACAGATGACTTTTGATTTTCTTTTCAGTGAGTAAAAGGCAAATAACATGGTTTTTCTTAATACTGGTCTATTTTAGTGTTTTTCTGCTCAGGTGACTGTAACAACTGACACAAAATCAGACTGGCAGGGAATCTGAATCATTTATTCAAAGAAATGAGCTGGTTTTATGCACTTTTTCAAGGCACAGTATTTCCTTACATGGTAATTGTCCCTCATGACCTATCCCATGATGCCACGACATCAACACATATCCTAAACATCCTTCTACGGGGCGGTCATGCGCTGCTCATCCCTCTGTCAGCTCCTGGTAGGCTCCTCTCCCATAGGAGTCTGTTCCATGATACCTCCTCACCCCAAGGTCAGACAGAGACGAGCCTCTCAGTGCTGTCATGTGCTTCCCTGTGCTGCCATGTTCTGCAGGCACATCCCACAGCCCACAGCTCAACTCCATCCCCTCCCTTCCCACAGGTGACGAGCCTTCTGGAATGATCTCTAGGATGAACCTCAATGGGAGACACCTTTTAAAAGAAATTACCTAAAAAACTCTATTTTACCAGGTATGTCAGCTTTATGTGTGATTCATATTTTAGTGATGGTTAGTATCACACTTTTTAGGTAACAGTGTGATACTAACTTGTATCACAGTTTGATACTAGATCAAGAGGTAAATATTTCATGCTTGTTTGGGTTTGGTTTGCAATTTTTTAAGTGTTGTTTAAAAGCCAATAAGGACACAGGTTATTGTTGTACCCATGACAATAATAAGCATATACTTATTGCTCTGCTCTGGAAGTATTTTGCTTTTTTGTGTGATTATTTATTGGGCATGTGAGACCATTTTGTTCAGATATATAACAGAATAATTAATTTCTAATGTGCTTATTTTAATGAGACAATAATACATAAGAAGTTTGCAAATGACTTGTTATTGGAATCAACTTCTTATTGAAAACAAGTTTGTCAGTACTTGTGACATGTAAACCTGAAGCTAAACATGAAATGGAAATACAATGTTAGATGTCATTTTTGTTTTTGAAAAAGCATGATTTCTTGCCTCTTGTTAGTTACCAACTATATAATCTGGCATATAACTTCTGAGTTTCATGTATGGTCTGAGAAATTTTCTAAGATAAACCTTCAGACAGAAGGTTATTTCAAAGGCTTCCTGGGTAAGTCTACATGTCTTAGTAAACTTCAGTGACATACCTCCATAAAACTTTGGCTAATTCAACTTCTGCTGCTCCTGACTGCAGGTTCAGTTTTACCACTGAGACAGAGTCCATGCTAAAGAATTGTAGACTTTCTGAGATCAACTGGAATTCAATGCTAAGTCCCCCAAGAGACCCTGTTCTTCCTCAAGGTTTCCAACATGCTGCAGCAACTGTCCTCCTGCAGCACAGCCAAGGGACCAAAGGCACACCGTAGCTACCTTTTCCCAAAATATCTGTGAATGATCCACAGATCTTCCAACCAAACCAACCAGATCAATGTTTCCATCACTGCATACTGATGAGGTATACTAAGCTAATTGGTGTTAAACCAATAGTTATGGCAGTTTAGTAATGGTAGTTGACCATTATGATATTCTGATACCTGAATTTGCATTTATTCTTTCCTTTTTTTGCCCCTTTGAGTCATCATGTGACCACAGAAGCTTTAATAATTGTGCTCTGATACACAGGGTTTGGTGCTTGCTGCTGCTGTGCATTGGGTTGTTTGGGTAAGGGAAAAGTTGCCTCTTCTATACTGCATCTCAATAAATATTTTTGAGAAGCACACATTATTACAGTAATTTAATGACCATAAGGCGCACCGGACTATAAGGTGCACCCCCGGGGAGTCAGCAAAATTCGCAACTTTGTAGATCAGATAAGGCGCACTGGACTATAGGGCGCACTTTTTTTTTGCAGCGAGGCTCCGCCCCCAGCTCCCCCCACGCGGTTGCTGGCCGAGGCCCCGCCTCAACCTGGCAGCCATTGGCTCCCGGGCCTGCCTGTACCCGGCAGGGGCGGTGCCGTGGGCCCCCAGGCCCGCCTGTACCCGGCGGGGCCGGGGCATGCCCGCCGCTGATCCGTGCCACCTCTCCGGGGCCAGGCTATGGCTGCCGCCCCTCCTGCCCCCTCCACGGGGCAGGGTCGTGCCTATGGAGGGGCTGTCCCGCCTCCAAGGGGCTGGGGGGTGTCTGTGGAGGGGCCGTCCTTCCTCCATGGGGCCGGGGGGTGCCTCTGGAGGTGTTGTCTCGCCTCCACGGGGCCGGGGCGTGCCCGCTACCGCTCTGCCCCGCCTCCACCTGGCAGCCGTGGCCCTGTCAACTCCCCCCGCGTCTCGCAGCTCTCACTTCCGGGTAGGCAAATTTCTGAACTTTGTCCATCAGATAAGGTGCACCGGACTATAAGCTGCACTTCCGTGTTTGGGGGAAAATTTTAGTCAAAAGGGTGCACCTTATAGTCGTGAAATTACTGTAATCCATAAAAGCTATATTCCTGTTCATCCTTGAGAGCTAAATAAAGGGTTGAGGAAAATGAGGAAGAACTGTGATCTGGAAAAACAAAGGCACAACTCTTCATCCTTTTTTCAAATGTAGTACAGCTATTTTCTTGACCTTTGCTGATGTAGATGGCTTTGGGTAATTTTTTTGTTCTTTGGTCTCTTCTCATAATTGCTCAGAGTTTATATCATCTGGCAATAAAGTTTAAAAATTGTTTAGATTGTCACATTCTTGAGGGAGTACTAATTAGAAGGTTGAAATGTTTAAAATTTCTGTAGCAGAAAGAGTTATCTCAAAAGCTTGATAACAGAAGAGAAATTTCTTGCACTGTTTTATCTGGATGGTAATGACTGAATATGGTGCTAAGCTGACAGTACAAACACAGTTCTTTGGGGACCCAAATAGGCACCACAAAATACTGTACTCGAGCTTGTAAAAAATCAAAAATCAGCACCTTTCATAAATGGCCCTCCCATACACGTCTCTTTTTTGACTGCTCTTTGTCATCATTTCTTGTTTTGGTCTCTGATTGACTATAACTGATACTTTTGTTCAGTAATGAGATAAACATTTTACTATACTCCAAGGTTTACACTTTATTGTCCTCTCATACTCCATCTGACAAGGCCAGGATGTTAATTAACAGACCCCTGCTTGTTTGTAACTTATCTTTTGTCTGATGATACTTTGAGAATCTTCTCTGCATGCAATCAAATTTCTGAAATACTCAAAGAAGAGTATTTGCCTCCATCCAGAGATATTTCAGTGAAACTCAGTGAGATCAGATATAGTACTTGCTAAGATTTTAGGATAGAACTTAACATTTCTTTTCTGATTCTAATTTTCAAAAGCCATGTATTTATTTGGAATACCAACAGAATGAATCGTGTATTCCTTAACTTTGATCTTTTTGCAAGAACTAGTTGAATGTTATGCATGATACTCCACACACACACATGGAATGCCACTCATTTGTGAATTTATCTTTCCTCCCAAATACAGCAGGAACTGCTGCATCTCAACAATTTCTATGCACTTCTTATCTCAGAAAATAGGTGATTCTCTATAACACCATGAAGTTACTACTGGCAAAGGATGGCAATTTAATTTGCAATCTATAAACACATGTATTGCACAGTGTAAGTGCTTTGGTTCTTATGTCTTTTTAAACATTTGTTGCTCTGAGCAACAACCATATTAATAGTGTTGTTCCTTCACTTATATTTCTACTTCTGTCATCTATTAATAATCATGTCCATTCAGACAGACTTATACTCACCCATGATTTCAGTAATATAAAATCAAATGGTCATAAAATACAATAAATATGGATGAAAATAAAGGTTGTTTATGGTTTCCATGGTTCACTCTAAGAATAGTAAGAAATTTTAATGATGGTTGATGTGACTTGCTAAGGAAGCTAGAAACTGAAGAGTCAATCAATTGTGAGATATTAATAGAAAATTAGGCACCTAAATTGCTTGAAAATTCCCAATTTAATTTGGGAAGTTAAGTAGTGGCATTTCAAATCAGTTCACTTAGAAACTGTAAATATTAAATTCTAAAAAAGTTTTTGTCCTCATAAAATAAATCTACATTTGCCATTATAATTTGCAGAATCACTATTTGTTTCAGGTTATCTATTAAAAAAGTTGTTAAATATTTGGTTTAAAAAAATCAATATTCAAAATAGGTAGATGGATAATTCTAGAAACTTCTTATGGTTATTGACCAGCATAATAGACAAGATGTTTGCAGTCTCTGAAATGAAAATGGAGTATAACCCCAAAGTAACACCAGATTGCACAAAGGATATATAAACACTAAAGCACCCAATTAATCTGAAACAAAAAAAGCCAATTTTGTTTATAGTCCTATCATTCAAAGGTTAAAACATTGAAATTATGTATGGCAAACAAAGTATTTGCAAAGAGGAGAATGTTTCTGTTATAATCATTCTCATTCTTTTCTTAATTTCCTAAAAATTTTCACTTTAAAATACAGTTTCATATTTGATGTCTTCAGACTTGGCAACTTCTGTCAAAAATCAGAAAAGCCTCTGTCTTTGTCAACAAGACATTTTGAAAGCACTTGCATAATTAGACAGTGTCAACAAAACCAGATTAGTGAAGAACAGCGCTATGGAATTTGTATATGTTTAAGATTCCCGAGTCTCGGTCCTGTGCGTTGACCATGTCATACTGAGACCATGTCATGCATTATATAGTCCTCTGCATTATTTTTGAGTACCTCAGGTGTCTTGCATGCTACCATGAGGTTAGTCAACTGCCTATTGTTGTGAACATCAACTTTTCACAGTCATTTACTCTGCAGCTTCCTTGATGGAGTTTCTGCAGACTATGATGATTTGCAGCTTCACTGTGGTGTTTATGGGCTCAATAAAGAAAAGGTTCTAAAAAGATTATGGGCACTGAAAAAGGAAATACAACCTTTTCTTCAAGAGCACAGAGCAGAACAGACTAAACATTTTTGGAATTTCTTAGCTGCCACAAAGAGATGATGATTCCCCACAGACATTCTTACTTATTTTATGCCCTCAACAAAAGTCTTTAGGGCTTGAATAAAAATTTCAGATATACAACAAGCCATCTTCTCTTTACAGGAGAAGTTTGATGCTCTGTGGTAAGATCTTGGAAGACAGGGAATGTCTTATTTTCAGACTTTAAAGAGCAGCAAGACATAGAAGTAGCTGATAGTTAGGCCTAGGTTTCAATGGAGGTATCAGTGAGCTAATGCACATTTCAGATGTTCCTTTACTATGCACATGAGCACTGTGTGATACTTGCCTGGTGTTAGCAGCAATTGGAAAGACAGATCAGGGCAGGACTTAACTTGTCCTGCTACAGATGCAGTTGCTTTCAGTTGACTTGGAATTTAAATTGTGGTTGCTTGTAGCAGTTCTGACTATGTTTGTGTCTTGCACCTTACTTTCAAATCTTTATATATTTTACTGAAAAATGACCCAACTTTATGCAGCTTCTTTTGAGATTTAACTAGTCAAAGCAATCATGGGAAACTACAATAGCTAGGTTTACCTCCTGCATATCCACAGTTGTGTCAGTCTCTTCCTTTGTGCTGCATTTATAATATGTAGTGAAATGGAAAAAGGAAATCTCAGTTTTAATCTTCCATTACACAATGTTTGGGAAAAAGGAAAAATTATTTTAATTTTGAACTGAGTTGTTGTGGTGTATTTTTTGAGATAAGTGAAAATTGAATGTTTTTCTGCAGACTATGTTTTCTATATAAGGTCATATTTAAATGGATCAAGTTATTAGTAAGATTTTTAGCAAAGTTACAATGGGTTTCCTAAGTTGTGGTGTGATTTGAATTGCTGGCACATTCCTGAAGGGTGCGTGGTGATTTTCACAAAAGGTTATGAGTATACTAAAGGTTTTAAGTTCAAAGCCCTCAGTTATCTATGTCTTCTTGAATTGGATGTAGCAGAGGCAGCTAGAGGAAAGGTGATGGAATCAAGATATCCTTCCCCCCAAAAACTCCTACCCACTGTGTTTGCCAGCACAGTATAAATATACTCAGTTGGAGAGAGATCTTGGGAATCTATGTGAACAGAAACATCTTGAATCAGCCTTCACAGTCTGAAAAGTTCTTGGGCTTTCCATTCTCACTTAGATCCAAAGATAAGGCCCCAAGACGTTCCTGTATTTGCAATTCTTCAGCTTCCAGGGGCTGCTCTGAATTCATGAGTTAAAAAGCAGGCACAGCTACAAAATTTTTGACAGAGAAGCAGCAGCTGCCTGGGTCTGTCACCTCCATTATAAACTAGCTCTTAGCACTTTAAGACTCATTATTTTCTTTTGCAGTTGCAAAGCCACAAGAGTTTTATATACCAGAGTTAGCAGAAACAGATGCTTTTGATGTACTACAGGTGATACACTTTCAGCCACAGGTTTTTAATCCATTTAACCAAAACTGTGTTAAAACTATACTGATGCTCCTCACTTTTTTTACCCCTCAGACTCCAGATTCTGGCAAGTTCTTCCAATCTTTCTTTGAAAATTATGCTTTTGATTTTTTAGTTCTTTAATACTCGATGATGGCTCATTATCATATCGCTTCTAGTGTCCTGCTCAAACCCAGTTAGATGAACTCTATGCTCACAGGTGAGCTAAACATATTAAACCATTAAGGTATTTTTAAAAAACCTTCCTCACTGTATTATCATAGATATGCAGCCTCAATTCCCCCTTTTCACTGCATTTTTATCATTATTTTTAAAAAAAGTCTTTACATGTATTTCCAGATCAGGAGACTGCATTGTTCATGTGGTGTCAAAGCACATGACACTTACCAAAGAAGATGTCCTTTAGCAAAATGCTGCATCATGGCTTTGTATTGTGGCACAGCAAGGCAATGCCGTAGGAGCCAGGAAAATGTCAGACTTGTCATGCTGTTTCTGGTTTATGCAGTTCTAATGTTTGTTTAAACCATAAGGTTTAATCTAGTGTCAGCGACTGCAGAAGGATGCACTTAATTGGCATCCTAGAAAGACGATGTGCACATTTTAAGTAGGATGATTGCTGGGGAGCACATTCCCAGCAGTACATATCAATTACTCTGGATAAGAGGCACACCTACTTGGTTGAACTGACGTGTCTTGTTGCTGTCTGGGGCATCGCTTCTCCAGGGCTGTTCACAGGCTGGCTTGCACATGCCTGCTGGTGAGAGAAAAGGTAGCAACAGGGGAACTCCGGGTGTGCGTGCTGCCAGACATGCTCTTTGGGAGCATTTCTACTCGCCAACGAGCATTTGGTGGCAGATTTCTGGGGGAGGAGTTCCTATGGAAACAAAACGGATATTTGGTCTCTCCAGCTTGCTCATTCAGTTTGCATTAAGTTCAAGTGGTTTAAACTTAAACTCCTAATAATGCCAGCCCCTATCTCTAAATCTACTCATAGTAGATTATGGGTGTGAAACAATATTCTTGCAAATTCGTATTACCTTTGTTATTTTGCAAGGTACAACTGCTTGTTTCCTTCGTGCTTCATTCTGAGAACTAATTCAGTCCTATTCATTAATTTGTTGCTTTAAAATATTCAGATAATTTACTTTGTAAAAAAAAAAAAAAGGTGTATCTAGTATTGTAGCCACATATTAATTTCAGCAATGACTGGATAGAAAAATTATTTTTTCTGCCAATACATAATAAATACTAAATATCACTCTTCTTTCCTGAGGTAGTCACAATGCAGAGTCAAAAAATTTCCAAAAAAATAAATAACCACTTGTCAATTAAATATAGTAAAGGCCAAAAGCAAGATCTTTTATTTGTTTGTTTACTTAGCAGGTTAAGAAATAGATTATAATACATGGTATGTAAAAATAATTAAGAAAGGTAGAGATAATAATTATGTGCCCCTATATTGCATATGTAGGGTGTCTAATTGCATAGTTAGTTTTGCTACATCATTTATTAATATCAATAGAGTAATTATTTGAAGTAATGTATGTCACATTGTGATAACATAATCCTTTGCTCCCCAGATGTTTTTGTTAAGTGTCTGCAGATCAGTTCACATAACATGATATTAATATGATACACAGGAAGTGCTTTTCAAAACAAGGATAAAAAGTGTTAGAAAAATAATGGTTGCTTATTCTGTTCTTTCATTTACTTAAGCTTAACACATTGCAGAAGCATGTCAGGTTTGTTTTGAGATTTTTTTTCCCAGGAAGATTGAATGTGGATCTAGCATGCAGATGGCATGTAATTGCATTTCCTGCATTGTTACTATATGGGTTTCATTACTTTTTCACAGCAATGCACTGAGATTTAATCACCCAAGGCTACCATTTGCTGGTAAGATGTGTGTATCTAGCGGTCTTGCTCTACAGTCAGGGAGCTTACCCCTTGCCTCACACACTTCTTCCATTATTGCTGTACCATATGTTCTTTACAAATCCAAACAGAAGAATCATAAGCACTAAATTTACCTGGGACTAAGCTGAAGCATTCCAGACAGTTACAGAAAAAAATACTGTAATACTTCGCTTGCTGCCTCGCCTCAGGAGATTTCTTTTGCTTCTCTGTTTTGCCCAAGACAAGTAGTTATCAAACTGAACTTCTAGAGTGCAAATTAGGGTTATCCCTTTTTGGAGAATGTACTTGCTCATTCTGACTGCTTGTGAAACGAGCTATGAAATTTGCTTCATCTCCCCTGATGTTTACACAGGTTAGAAAGATTTTCCCACACTTGTGTGTATCTATGATTTAACTACAAATGACATTGTACTTCTCTAACATTAACCCCTTAATCTATTTCTACAAATAACCACCTGTAGTCAATTCTTTATTCATAAGCCTTATCTGTTGTTACAGTATATAATCTGTGAGAATGCCCTAATTTTTATCATTCTCTAAGCCTGTCATCATGGCTGAGACAAGGCTTATCCCTCTGAGCAGATGAGATTAGTCGATCATGTTGAAATCAGAAGAGGGATTATAATGCTTGTAATACACTGAGTCAAATTAAATGCATTTTGTTTGTACATCAGAAGATCTTGTTGCTAAGGCTTTGGTGTCTTCTGCTGACTGCATAAATTGCCAATAAAACATATGAAGGATAGGTATGGGAACGAAAAGTCAAGGAAAAAGCAGAAATAAATAAAAAATATTTGGTTTATTTAGCCTGGTAAACTAAAGGCTTAACTGTTCTGATGTCATCACCAAAAACAGGGTTTTCATGAAAGACACATGGTGATCTACATTGCAAGTTATTAATTTTAATTTATCTTTGGCCAGCTCTAAGGACATCTTTTCTTCTGAGCAGCTTCTTTCCTCTTTTTATTTATCCTTTTTTAAGTAGGTTACCTTTGCCCTGACTGCTTTGTCAGTATGCAGCATAAACACAGGGTATTTTTGGGCTGTGACGCATAAGAAAGAAGATACATATACACCAGAATATGTATCTATAATCTATATTTCTGAAATGTAAAGCCATAAAATTATAAATCAACAGGTCAGGTTATTCCTTCTGCTACCTCAACTGGTACTTCTGTGATACCATACTTCTGTCAACTACAACTTAGAGAACAGAATTTATATAGAAGCACACTTCCCAGTAATAGCCACCATTTTTTATTTGGATTCCTCTGGATGAACATTCAAAAGCTGAAATACTTATCTCAGCCTTCTCTGGATTGTCTGAAACACACGATAAAAAAAATAGAGATGAAAATACCAAGTGAATAAGATTACTTGCTCCAAGTCCCATTCACAAGTTTGAAAGGGGAAAGTATTATCACAAACCCTGAGGAAAACTGAATATAAGAATTAGTGGGAAGTATTCATGTTGTATGAGTATATCTTTACTTTTTAGTCTTAGGGTATGAGAATGGCCTAATATTTCGCTTTTAGGTAGAAACAGGATCTAATTCAGTGGAAATCTACTCAATTCAGAAAGGATAATTGCATCAAAAGTCACAAGGAAATTTTGATTATTTTTGTAAGAACTAATGATAATAAAACTAAGCTTTGGACATCAACAAGAAGAAGCAATGCCTAACTTAAAGGAGTTGAGAATTCTCCCAAGTTTTGAAATCCTTGTGTTTTGGTAGGTTCTGGTGGAATGCAATCCCCTGCATGCCTGCTGTAAACAAAGGCTCTTAATTATCTGAATCTCTTGGAGCCTATAATACAATCCTTGTGGAGCTGTATTAAATATGTGAGAGCTATGAGATTTCTACATAAAGTAGCTTATAGACAGCTTGGACCACACAGGTTTGCTTTCATCTCCAAGCTATTTTCCATATGTGAGTTAGGCTGAGCTCTTGCCTTTCCACCCGCATAACACCCTAGCTGTGACCACATTAATCCTTTCAGAGAGCTCACATATTTTATTTTGGTTTTTTTTGATTACTCAAAACCAATAACAATACTTGAGGCTTTTCAGAGATTTTTCTTCCAGAAACTATCCTCCCAGGCCTTGAAAAAGTAATGTGCCTTACATAACCCAAGCAGAAGTAGGGAATGCCCTAAGAGTGTGATTTGGCAGTAGTTGGCCTGAATAAAAATATAGTCTTTAGCATTAGGCCATCTTTCATTTTATAGAAGTCTTGGCTATGTATCATTCTACTCGGAATCCATGAGCATCACTACTGCACTATATCATACACTTCAGGATCATTCCTCTAACGAGACCTGTTTTTTCTACAGTCCATGAAAAGTACTATGCAATACCTCATGATTAAGTTGACATGAAAAATTAAGGTTTTGTTAGAATTTCTGAGAGCTAGGAGAGAAGGAAAATATGATGAAAAATTTTAAATGGATTGTAAGTTTTCCAAATTTTCTGGTAATACAATTATGCAGGTTTTTCTGTAGATATTTGTCAAGATATTGCAAATAAATATCCTTCAATAAGTTCTGGCCCTGAAAGAATGAAGTAAACATTTAACCTCACACATAGTGAATAAACCTGTAGACTTCACACATTTCCTTTGTTTAAACCTGAGAGGTTAGTCAGATATTGCAGATTATTTTATTTTTTTCAGCTGAAGGCAGTATTGTTGATGCCTCAAGTATCTGTTTTGCTGCAGTGGCGCTCCTCTACTCAGAACAGGCATGACAGGAATCACACAGAAGTGAATTCATCGTGCTGAGACTAACCTCTGCACGCACTCCTCTTCCTCAAGTCTACCCCTTCTTTGCTCAGTCCTGCACAGCTTTTTCACTGTTTCTAACTTCTAGTTCACTGCTGCTACTCTGTTCATACCTCTCAGTGAACTTTGCTTTAGCCTTCTGGCTTTTGACATGCTTGTTTCTCCTCTCCTTTCGCCTGCACACCTTCCCCTTCACAGGCATCACTAGGCCTTAAATTTTGGGGCTTAAAAAACCAAAATGAAATATGCACTTTTAACTTACCATATTAAGTGAGTTTTTGATTTATATTTAAATTGCTTACTACATTAAGTGGAGACAAGGACAGAAAGATGGGATTCAAAGTTTTGATAAATGAGAATAGTAAGACTGATAAACTCAGGGTGGCTGGAAAAATATGCTGTGTATTTCCTTACCCATTTCCCACCCCATCAAATATATGCACCTCCTACCCAACAAACTCTTTTTCATTATCATCCATATATGTGTGCTGTGCTCTTTCAAACACCATAAAAAAGATTTCCATCATTAATCTGCAGAGGGTTTACCCATTTTGGCTATTTATTCCTCCTTTTGGAAGTTTATGCAGTAAAAGAGTTGCTATAAACTGCACAATGTAGGTCAATATTAAAAGATAGGTGAAAATAAATTTATATTAGTCCATGCATTTATATGAATGTGCAGTGATCCCTTTGGTTTCATTATTTCAAATACAGAAATGCCAAGGGTGTAAATCTTTACATTTCAACACAATGGTTCATTGCTAGAGGTCAAGACAATTATTTCTTCCATAATGTTTCAGTATGCAGTTAAGTAAAACTATGTTTGTCATAGAGAAATATATTTTAGTCATATATAAGATACCAGACCCTGGACTTTACTTGTATATGTGCATGTATGTATATATATTTTTTTAAGTGCCAATTTCTGTTGTTTGATAATTTGAGAGCCTTCCCAATTCACTTCCCCTGTACATAATTCAAACCTGCATGTCAAGTATTTGGAAGAGTCATGAAACTGCATAATTCTGGCTAGAACAAGGTTACTAAATAGTTTGGTTATTGACATGAAGGGGAAGACACCACTCTAAAAGTAAGGTACCAGGTGAGCCTGGACATGAGATCACAGATGGATAAAAAGCACAGAGACAATGAGGATGGGACATTTGTCCTAAACATTTTCTATAGTACCTGGCTGTGAATATACTGTGTTTTTCAGTCTTGGGGATGGAGTGATGTACAAATGTCTAGTGGAATGACCAATGGTGAAAGCAAATAAAAATAAAAAGACAATATAATTTTATATGAAAAAAACCCCTAAATCATAAACCAAAATATTTCTGTCAGTAAATTACCTTTAGAAAACCTTTGGTTGTAGCTACGCAAGAGGTTTTACATAACTCCAAAGAGTAAAAATACTCATTCTCTTCATCATCAGCCTATCTATAAAGTCTTATACCTTTCTTAGGGAGGGAGGTACAAATGAAAAAAACTATAGCTCATCTTACATCTTCAAAAAGAAAAATTTTAAAAAGTACTTCTTCTGAAGGAAAGAAAATTAAAATGAAAGTAAATGGGTTTACAAACTGCTCGTGGTCCAACAATACTCACCGCAATAGCCACAGCTATGCTAAAGTATTCATCACTGTTATTCTTTTAGCAGGCATCCCTTTCAGTCCTGCTGTCAAGCCTCCAGTTTGCTGATGACATTTTCCCTTTGCAGTGATGGGCATTTTGAATATGCAGAAACAGCAGTAATAAAGTGCAGTATGGATTTCAAGGAGATTAGTCCAAAGCAGCCATCAATAATTTCTCATCTGACAGAGGTGATAATTGAGGTAAGTTGTATAACTTGAAGATTTCAGTTTGGTTAAAATTGCCCTATTAGCTGCTTAATAGTGTTATTAGTCAAATAAATTAGGCTAAGATCTTCCAAATAACCTTGGCACTGTGTATATTAAGTATGCTCAGTCTTGTACTACATCCACTCTAACAGTGCATTAACAGGAGAGATGGTTGTCATCTTGCATATTATTCTGAATGGGCTTGCTTTTGGGCAACAAAACGTTACAGATTTCAAATAAAAGAACATAAATCTGTTTTCAGATAAACAAATGACAACAAATCTGGTGGTAATTTATGGTACAAATGTTAGGGAGTGACTCTTTTTTTTTTTGATGTTTTCCCTTAGAGCTATAATGACACAGCCTCCTCTTAGCTTGCAATCTTGCCAAACTGCTTAATTCATGCTCTCCCTATCAACATGTTTCTAATGCACAAAGCACTGTATCAGTGTTTTTCAAGTTTGAGAACCGATTTTACACATGGTCACCAACCACTTAAAAGTGTAAACACAAACATGACCCTGGAGGAAGGCAGATGGTCCTAAGGACTGATTTTATTCATGCTGAGATCAGTGACAAAAATCTATTATTTTATCATCTCTCACCACCACATGCTTAGTATCTCACAAGAGACGTGTTCAGCACTATTCAGTATCTGACCTGGCATCTTAATATTCTAGGGAGAATCCAACACCAAAAATGTGTATACTTTAAATTTAGGGGTTTTTTTTATTTAAAAAAACCCCCACATTATTTGTACTGTTTCCCCCTCCTTTAATAATAACTTGTGGAAGTGGTGGGGAGCACAGGAAAAGGAAGATTTTAATGTAAAATATAAAAAACAGGAGAGAAAACTGGATGTGCTTGATGGAAATTAATGTACATATCAGATATTTAAAAGGATTTGTATGTTAACTATACAGAGAATAAACATGTGTTCTTCATTCTTAAGTATAAATAAAAGAATTTCTTTACAGATAAAAGAAGGAAAATTGTATTTTACATGTGCATTTTATATCATGCAGCCCAGTACAAAAATCCATACAATATAGGATGCAAGGCTTCATTTGTATATTTGCATAAACCAGTTACAATGGCAGTATTTTTCTTCCAGCCTTTACTTAATGATGGCTACACAAGCATTTTGAATTTTAAACCCTCTACTGTATGTAAAGTGAGGTATATGCTTTTACCGCTTGTCAAAACAATCCTGAAATCCCATTTTCCTTTAATAAAGTATAGTTTTGTCCTCCAGAGGTATGCTTGAATAAGATGTCATAGCCTGTTTTTGTTCAGGATTGCACCCTGCTGATGTTCTTAGGCAGCAAGAAAATTACCTTATTGAAACATATTGCTGGTAGTGACTATAGTGCCAAATTTTGCATTGGTATTACACACATGACATATTCAGAGACCTTTGAGTAAGACCATGAATATCAAGTGATTGAAAAGATTATACAGGTTTTTTTCTTTGGGTAGAAAAGGTTGTGGTTCTGGATGAGTGTCTTTCAGATCAATATAATTATGTCATAAAAAGATGTAACAAAATAGTTACTTTGCAGGCATTCACACTTGCCTGATTTCATACTGATTTTATTCGGAGTAGAATTATTTTCCTTGCATCGGTTGCAGAGTTGTTGTTTTAGAGGACTGGGGGTTGTTGGTTGTTTTCAAAATAGTTGCATAATTGCAGGCCCTCTGCTAGATGTGAGCATCCAGACAGGTAATAGACTGTTTATAAGGTTTGGTTTTCCAGAAAAAAAGATCCATAGCTTTAAATTACTTAAATTATTGTGGTAGAGGCACATAGCTAAATATTCACACACACACACACACACACACACATTATATATATGTGCACCCAAATTCATATGTGCCTGTATGCACAATGGAATCAATATACTCCTTGTGAATCACACATCATAATTTTTACAGGGCATATGTTAGTACTAAAATGAGGTGGTAGAGAGGTCTAGTCTACTTTGGGTAAAAATCCATGAATTTCTGGCTGTAGCAGGTATTTGGAAGCTGCAAGCAGTGTGATAATATTAAAAATTCATGATATGTGGGTTAAAAGTGTTGTTTGAATGTTGTATTTTTCCCTTAGACAAATTTAGTTATGCATGCACTAGTTTTGCGACTCTGTGGACTGATAACTCACTGCCAAAAATCATCAGAGGCAACAATTTGGCTGGCCTGCTTGGCAAAACACTGCCATTCTAGGAAGCAAAGTTGTGATAGTAACTCCTGATGGTCATTGGAGTGGCATCAGAGAGAGAAAGCTATGATTTGAAAAAGGGAAATCAGAAATTTTAGGGGAATTTAGAAAAAGTTCAAAATAAAATTGATAAAGTTGCAGTTATTTCAAGATAAAGGATAAGATGCTGGGCAGAGTGGTTCCCATTAACATTTCACGTCCTAGAGAATCAAGTGAAGCTATCAAGAGTGCCTGATTTTTCCACTAGCTTAATTTCTTTTTAAAGAGTCAATCTCTCAACGAGCAAACCTTCCTAACAGCACAATGAAACTATTCCACAAAGCACTCATCTAAGCCTGTATTTATTAAGAGATGAGTGGCTGCCCATAATCCTACTTTGGGCTGCTCAAAAATTTAGGAAAGGGGTTTGAAACAGAATCCAGAATTTGCCAAAGGGCTCATTGTGGCTTTCAATCCCCTGGGTTAAGCACCTGCTAGGTCTTGTCTGATATCTAAATCCAAGCTATCATCTCAAATGTGTGATCTGGATCAGTCTCTGACAACTACTGAAGATGCTCTGGGTCACTGTTCCCTAACAGCATTCCAACAGGAGCAGGGCATGCAATACAACCAGGGCATACATACATAAAACTTTCATCTGGATAAACAGGGTTTATGAAATGCTTTTCCATGAATGTGTACAAACTTGACTCAATGCGCCAGGAAATTCTTTCCATTGCTTTGTTACTCTGTGCAGGCTGCAGTGCCAGGAGAAAGGACGAGTTAACCTTTGATTTTTCTGGTGAGAATTTAACACTGCCAATAATGTTCTGGGGCACGGCTTTCTAGATTTACCCCCCTGAACAGTTGCATTTATCCACATTACGGTACTATTGTATTTCAAAGCACTAAATCATACTGAATTTACAGAGCAAGGAAAGGCCTCATTTATTTACTCATAGCATAATACAGATGTCCTCAAGCAGACACAAAAGGTTAAGATTTAGATTTAGGATGAAGTAGAAAGGTTAACTGTAGTTTAACATAGCTTCTTACAAAGGTATGTAATTTTAGAGCTACAACTTTCCATTTAGTGAAATCCATTTGCATGCTTTGTAGTATTTTACTTTAAAAGCACATAGTTGCATTAAATTGCAATTTCTATGCTGATCATCGCTCTTTTATTTAGACTACTTATTTACATCAAGCATCCTCTCTATCTTCAGTGTCTCCTTTGTATCTGAATTCTGAAGAGGAAAACTGTGTACTGATGTATGCAGTGTGGGCAATAAATGCGATGAATTTGAGCAGTGCCATTGCAGTGATCCTCTGGGAATCACGGAGGTGTGGTGGGTTGGCTCCAGGTGGGGGGCATACAGGATTTTGAGGAAGGGCAGGATTCGGGATGGGAAGATGGGAAGGCCAGGGTGGGTCAGCCTTCGAGCAACGTGCTCTACTGGAAAGTTTCCATGGTTGGAATTAGATAAGCTTTAAGATCCCTTCCAACCCAAACTATTTTATGAGGAGGAGGAATCTTCCTTCAGCTGAGAGAGCTGCTGGAGTGTGTGGAGCTCTGTAGCTCTGTCTGGGGATGGAAGACAACAGAGAGTTTATGGGTCAAGATGAAAGACTTTTTGAAGACTTCTCCATGTCCATTACTGTAGTTAGTCTATGGGTCAGATGCATCAAAACCTGCCCTTGCTTGGTCCTGCTGGCTAAGAGCTTTCTTACTTAGAATATGGCAGACAGGTGTATTGCTTATTTCTTTATCCTCTTTTGGGCCAACACAACCAGAATTGATAAGGGTGAGGGCATTTGGGGACAATCCTCACTTCCTTAGAAAGGCCACTGATGGGATCAGGAATGAAGGCAGGGATGAATGTTTCAGAAGTAGAGATCTTTTTTTTCTCATCTATTTTACCCCCTTTCTCCATCTCTTCTGACTGGAACCAAGAAAGGACTGGGTCTGACTTGAGAGTGTAAGGCTAAGGCTGACTACTACATCCAGTGACCCAAACTTCAACACAGTACAGGTCACAATATCCATGCCCCTCTCACACAGGTAATCTTTATGTCAAACCAAGAACTCAAGCTTTTGTATAGAACTAGCTTTTACTTTTATGTTATTGTTTACCTTAGAACTACTGTTATAGACTGATTATAGACTGACTTAATATAAAGCCAGTCTGATAATAAGGCTTAATCATCCAGGTCACTGATTTAAGCACTCCTTTGGCTACACATAGGAAACCTCCAAGTTCCCAGATTGGCTCATTCCTTACTTTCCATTTCATTCAGTTTTATATTCTGTGTTCATTATAGCTGTCATCACCTATACATTTTCATAGTAGATATTTGGTTTTGATTATCCAGTGGATGATTTGGAGCAAACCCCAGTATCTGCACCAGCTGGACAGAGGAAATTGTTCTGATGACCTTCATTGATGATAGCTGGTTCCACAGAGCAGCCCAAGGTTGCTTCATATCTCTTCATGTTGAGCAAGCCTTCATTTTCATATCATTGTCATTTCTTTCCCTGACTGCGATTCCACCAAGCTCTGCAGACAGGCACATCTTTGTTATGTAATATTTGTGGTCAGCAACAATTAAGAATATAATTATGTTTCCTGCCATTGTACTTTTTGCACTGCTCCAGGTTCCCTACTTTACAAAGCATGACCTACTGAGCTTCCTGGTTCTGTGGGTGTGGAAATGATTCCTTTAAACGTCTTCCCCTAATGAAGCTGTATCATTTCACTGTATTTATTTCCTTTGTAAATATGTTCCTTATTATGTCATATTACCTTGTGTTCAGTTATTATTCCTTTATTTCATATAAATTTTGGTTCCTCCACACTTACTCTGCAGCAGGGAGATCAATGCAGTACATGACAATTTTATTACATCAGTGTATTCATTTCCTTTATAAAAGTAAATCACTCTTGTAGATTCACTGCCCCACAAGGTTGTACCTATAGATCACTACATTAACTCCCCATATAAATAAAGATGGTGTCATTTTGGTCACTTACATTACATGTAGATGTAAACATATTCTCTTTTATGGAATATATGTATACAGTATTTTATTCTTAATCACTTTGTTCAGAGGCTAATATGGCAGTGGAATGTGCTTATTTCTTCATAGCAATTCAGTAATTCTCTAGAGACCTTCAGCTAGCAGGACTTTGGATGAGATACACATGCATGGTCTGTATATCCACTTCCTCCTTCCCCACTTTTGGGGCCTCTTTTCTATATTGTTTCTTTTTTGTTTTTTCTCATTAGCTTTCCCTTGGTAGTTGCCTTGTGTTTGCTTGTTTGCCTTTGTTCATCTCACAGTTTTACCATGAATTTAAATGAAGACTAAGATTAATAGCCAAAATGAGGATCTGGACCAGCAAAACATCTTTCCTTTAAAGTTTCTTAAGCTTGGTCAAGTACAAGTATGCTTCTAAATAGAGATTTCTGCTATATGGATCTGAGTTAATACAAATTGATTAAATAAATTTCATATCCTCTCCCAAATCAAAGCGCATACTAATGTATGTGCTTGACCTAAGAAGTGTTGCAAGCCATCAGTTGATTCCAAGTCAGAATAAGGTGTTATAAACCCTCAATTAATTCTGTAAAGAAAGAGGGGTGGGGGGGGGGGAATTTAATCATTTCAACAAGTTCTAACAGCATGAAAGGGAAAACAGCTGTGCAAGGGTTAAAAGTAAGCAACCAAAGAAAAGCATCAAAATCGAGCAACCAAACAAAATCCACAGTCCTTGCATGTCTCTCAAGGACTGCACAGTCTGCCCAGGATTTTCTTTTATCCCAAGTTTGCTACGTGCTCCCTTGTGTCTCCTTCCTGCTCTGTGAAAGGTCATATGGCAGCATGATGCCATCTCTGCAGTCTTCCTCTTCTACAAGTTTAGGTCCAATGATTTCAGTGTGTTTCAGATGCAAATGGTTCCAAATTTTATGAGATCTGAAGAGAAGGAGCACTTGCATTTCTTTATATTTTGGAAACTGTCATGGAAAGGTCTGCTTGGCTGCAAATTTTTCCATTGTTTCCAGTACAAACACTGTACTATACTTAGGTCAATTGGAAAATGAATATTACAGTCCCTTATACTGTAAAATTGCTTTAGCTTTGTTCACACAGTTCAATAGTGTGATTCTGAAAATCCTGAAATTCTGAAAATCTTTTTGTTCATTTGCTTTTAGCCTTCACAGGCTAAAAGGTGCCAAGTAGAGGATTAGCATTTTATTCCCTTTCAGACAAGTACATTAGGATCAGAGGAAGGGGAACATAATCACAGGCAGACATTGGTCATATCAGTTAAACTTTTATAAATCTTTGCAAAATATTAAAAATAATATAATAATATAACACTAAAACTAGGAATTTGTTTTTGTGACGTCTTGACTTGAAGGGCTATATGTATATCAACAGGCAGTATGTGGAAAGCCAGAAACATTCCCATTCCTTTAACCTTCTAACAAGGTGATGGGCACAAAACAGGCTTATAAACAGCAGTTGAAACCTGCTGTCTGTTCTGTTTCTATAACTGCTACAAACTGATTATTTTTTAAGTAGCCACTTATGTTGGTGGGTAATGTCTGTCTTCCCCATTCATGCCACAACAAAACAAACAAATTAAACTCACCACAGAAGATGGTTAGGAGCCCTGGGTTGTTTGGGGTTTTTTGGTGGTTTTTTTTTTGGGGGGGGGGGGGGGGGGGGGGAGTTGGGTGTGTTTGGTTTTTTGTTTGTTTGTTTTAGCCAAGAGATCTAGCTTGTGCTGCATTTTCTAAGTAACATTCTGCCTGATTAATACAGACAACCGGGTTACATTTTCAATGCAGTACTAGATAAAGTAGCTGGGCTGTCCCTGCAAATGACTTTGGAAGAGCACTCCAGTGCAAGGTGTACAGGAGCACCATGCAGGAATCAGAGCCTCCAAAAGCCACAGCACCCCCAACCTGGAGTCCGCATGCAGTACGAAAAAGAGTACAGAGAGAAAGGGAGAAAATGAAAAAAGAAGGTCCCTATGGCTTTGTCTGGAGAGGGAGTTAAAAAAGCAAACAGAAACCAACAACCTACAAAAGACAAACATTCTACTAAAAAACTACAAGGCAAGTTCAAGCATTGGGGCCCTCACAGTAGGAAACTGGTCACATGGGTAACATAATGAAATTTTACTGCAAAATATCCTTTTTTTTTTCTTATTTGAAAAGACAAATTATTAGCATTTTTAAACAATTTCAATATGTTTAATGGCTGAAAGTTAAGCTCAAACTGTTCCGCTTACTGAATAAAGTGCTAGGTCTGTAAACAGGAATCTTAAGTTACCCCAAGAGTACACTCATTTTAAATTTTACTTGAAAGCGGGATGTACGTTTATTACAATTTCAAACAAAATGCTAATGCCATTAAACAAATGAGGTTTAGGCAAATTAACTGCATTTTAATATTCTGAAAGCCTATGATATAGGACATTGTGTTACGAAACATTGGCTAGAAGTATCAGTTGCAAGTGGGATTTTCATTGCTGTGAATCTCAGGAGAATATTTGTAATTAGTATCATTTGCCTAATACTTCAGGTTAATTAGAATATTTAATTGAATAGCTGTAATCTTCAGAGATGACTATATTATGATCAAATTAGTACCATCACAGCACACGCTGATCACTGCTGCAGCCTGCCTCACTTCTGCTAGCTATTCAGCCCTCTGGAGCGTTCAGCAACATAAGAAAAAATCTGTTTCTTACACTTTTGAATTTTAATGATCCATTTGAACTCTGCCATCAACATTTAATTATTCTAGAAAAAAAAAAGTCCCAACCATGGCTCCCATATGGCATGTTGGCAAATACACTTGCCCACATTGGAGTCTGCACCTCTCCAGCAGCTCAGTGAAGAGATTTAGCTTTTTTTTTTTTGAAAGCAAGAAGGCCTTTTTTAATAGTGTTTGCAAATACAGACCATATGAAGCTTCACAGAAAAGGTTACTAGGATACTATTGAAACACTATTAGGAACAGATGAATTGATTTTTAGAATGTTACAATGGATTTAATCCTGTAATGTCTACTACTGGACTTTTGTATTGTGTCCAAAAGGTTTGAAGGAGTCAGGTGCCTCTGTAACTAAACCTTGTTAGCTAGAAAAGCAATTAATTTTGGGGGAAAAAGGGAAAAGGAGGAGAGATAGAACGGATGGAGTGTGCATATTAAAGTCTTTGCAGCCAAATCACAGATGTTGAGTTCCTGACCTAACCAGTTGCTGTTGTTTCATTTTCTATAAATACATATATTTAGCAGCTGTAGATATTCTTGGGGTTAAATATTCACTGCTGTGGAAGCACTAGGGTCAAAATCCTGTTACACTAAACTAGCTGGATCTCCCCACCCAATTCTTCTCTTGCCGCATAAGGGTATCACAAAAAAATGTCAAGAGACTATGCTGGGTATGCTGCAAAGGATGTTGTTTACACAAAGGGGTCCCAGGGCTCAGGAAAGCTTTCCTTCTCTCTCCTTCACAAACTGCTTCAGGACATACAGCTTAAGAGGTCAGTTCTGTACAATTCTGTACAACAACAATGTAAAACCTGATAATTGCTTTAAAATTCAGAATGTCCTTTTGAAACTGATGCTATGCTGCAAATTTCTCCACAATTAATTGTTACTATCTCAGGAGGCAGGGGCAGTGAAAGAGAGATCAGTTTTAGGGGAAATGCTCTTACCTGCTGCCTGAAAATGAAGAGGAGAGATATTTCCATTCGACAGAAGCAGATTGCTGTACTTCCTCAGCGAGGATGAACGGTGTGGTATGCAAAGCTGAGACTCAGGGTCAAACCTCAAGTGTGTTCTGTCCTGCAGGAGACAGTAACCCAACAAAATCCTCACCATTCTTTGTGGCATCATCTCACCTGCTGGCACATGACTGCGTAAAATCTCACAAATGTTTCTGTAAACTAAGATGTACACAAGGGAGAGTAAATGAATCCTGCACAGAAAGTTTGTTGCTTTCAGTAGAGAGGTAAAGAAAGTTGTCAAAATCAATTCTATTGAAAATAAAGTAGAAAAAATTCTCAAGAAGGTTTTTTGAAACCATTCTCTGATGGTTTCAAAAAGAACCAGAGAGAACATCTCTGATCTGAAAATTTTAATGGTTTTGTTTATTATGTTGCAAACATCATATTTTATTTGTGCAGTTGTAACTATTTTGCACTTACAAATAGTCACCTATAAATATTATGCACTTAAAAACAGTCATTGATAAATTGAAAAATTCTGAGAAATGTAAAACTGTTCAGCTTCATTATAAAAATCATCAACATTTATCTCCCAACCCACTTGAAAAATTTGCCTGGTTTCAAGTTCGCTGTGAGACACAAAAATCCTTGAATCATGATAAGTTTAGCATTACATTAAAAATGTGTCTCTCACCTTTAGTGTCAAATAGATGTTTCATTCACACTCAGTAAAATAAATTACATCTAAAAAGTCCTGTCAAATCATTGACATTAATATTTAAAATATAAAAGCTACAAAATCTATTTTTAAGAGCTAATGATATGATAATATTTTTCTCAACTCTTATTTTTTATCTTTAAAAATGAAATATGAATATATTTGTAATTTTCAGAAAAGAAAATTCTTTCTGTCTGGGCTAAATTTGTCTTCCAATATAAATTAACAATAATATTAGTCAGTATTAGGCAACAATATACCTTTTCTCAAAATTAAGATATACTGAAACAGGTCAAAGAAAGAAGTTGTAATGCTAGGAAGAATGCTCTCTTATCTAGGCTTTTATTTTAATCCACCTCCTGAATGATGATTTAATACTCTTTCTTAATAAGCAGTTTAAAAAGTACCTTGAGAATTCATTTTAATGGCTAGTATACTGCATAATTGCGGGCCTCCTTGTAAGAAAGCTTGCAAAATTGCTGATTACAGAAAGATATGAAGAGTGCTGAAAGTACTCAGATCCATATATTTTGTTGCCATGAAAAAACTGACCATCGAAACCTCCTCACAAAACATGCTTTAATCTTCTGGATCTAATGATGCAATTTTTTTTTATTTTTCCTTTTTTTTAAATTTTAATTTAACATATATATGTTAAAATATATATGTATTTCTGCATTTTGGAAGCATCTGCCAGAAGCAGCTATGAGCAATCACTAATCTTGAACAGCAGCATTGTAATGTAGTTTCCTTCACAGAGGTGCTCCCTGAGCATGAAAAACTCCTTTAGAATTAAAAAATCTGCTCCACTAATTGTAGAACAAAATTTCAACAGCCCTCTTTGAGAATCCCAGCTCTAAGTATTCTCCCATCTATTAAACAGATGGCAGATAAGATTGTAAACATATTTGCTTCATATTGAATAGATAGTTTCTGGCATAATACTAATTAACAAATTAAATGACTGACTTTCTGCATCACATTAGAGTTAAAACCACTTTGTAAGTTTGTCTTTGGTAGTTATTTACTTTGACAATAGCATGCAGTGAAGAACTGCTAAATGTTTTCTTAGCAACATTATGCATTGAGTAGTTTTCTTTTTTAAAACTCTATATTTTATTATAATTCATTTGACTTTCATTACAGTCACTCATTACAAAATGTATGTGCATTTAATCCATTTCCAAGGGCCGCATATTTTTCCAATCCCATTCTGCACCACAATGATAATGTCTTTGGTCTATGCAAGTATGCATGAAATTCAGACATTGTCTTTACTCATTTTCTGATAGTTTACCATGGACCGTTCTGAAAGCAGGAAAGCTAAGAAAATGCCAACAGTGGCAGATAAGAATACGGAGAAGGTTTCATTTTCCTTTAAGGAATTTGCATTTGACTATCTGTTTTATTATAAGTACAAACAGGATCATCTCAGCAATGATGGCATGCTAGGCTACGATGTGAGATTAGTTCATATCTTCTTTCTTTTCTTCATTAATTTGTGTACAGAGCTGGTCACACCAGAGATTCTAATTCCAAATTTCTTTAGCATTAGACTATCATCAAATCAGAGAAATCAAATGCAACTAGATTTCTCTTTTTGGTTTTGGAAATATTAGCATGAAAAAAAATAGTTTCCTTTCCAAACCTAACTTGTCATCTCTTGGTGAAAAAATGTGAGTATATACAAAATGGTTGCAGAACTCATAAAGAATGGAAAATTAAAACTTTCTTTCAAATTAATTTGTTTGTGTCTCTCTCTTAAAATAGAAACCAAACGCCCAAAACAAAAGATAACCTTTTTGAAATTTAAAACTCGCAATAAAAATTCTTCAAGAACACAGCTGTAAATGCTGAAACAGGTCAAATTCATTTAATTTTCTTTAAAGGTATAATAAAAGTAAACAGTTATATGAATAAGGTGATTAATTCATACATGTTACAGCTGATGCCCAATGTTATTCAAAGATTAAAATCCCCCATAGAAGGCAACAATGATAGACACCTCATCCCCCTGCTCTCCCTCCTCTCTTCACTGGTTCTAGTGCTAACATCAGGAAAAAAAGAAGATCTTTTTTCTCCTCAAATAATCGAAGTATGTTGACAGTGGTGCTGAAAACATTTGCCCTTCAAAATCAAATTCCTTCTGGAAAGGCTTGGTATAATTTAAAAAAATTTTTAAAAAATTAAACAAACAAATATATACATGTATTATTATGAGAAGGATGACTTTGAAATTATTAATATCGTTTCCCTTTGTAATTTTTGGAAATATAAACTACCCCTTTTGACATGTAAATTCCATTAAAATATACCTGAAAATGGCCAAAACTGAAGTGAAACCTTTGAATATTATTGGAAAAAATACTTAAGTTGGGTATTACCTGAAGCAGACCTTTTTCTTGTGACCTGTTTATGAGAATTAAGAGAATTCTTATTCTGTGTGGGTAACAAAATACAGAAATCTGAGAAAGTCATAAACCAGAAGACTATTTTCTCTCTTGCTGTGGTTATTAGCTATATTATTGGCAACAGCATTTCATATTCCATGCAAATACTTCATATTATTTCACACTGTGTCTAGTAACCCAGTTGTTCTAAGTACATTGAGATGCATTTTAAAGTTTAGAGTTATCTTTATTCTCTGTCACACTGGGAAAAACTGAAAACTGACATTTCTTGCAAAATGTAATTGTTTTAGCCAGACACCTTCCAGTTAAACCACTAGCTCTGCTTTTAATTATCAGATATATGCTCCCAGGAATAAGCACAATTTTTTATCTACAGCTACAGTCCTGATTTTGCTATTGGTAGGCTTGAACTAAATATTGCAATTCATCTTATATGATTTTCCTGCTGGAAAAGAAATCAAGCAGGTGCATATTTCTCCTGTAGTCTAGGACATAGTATTCCATTGGCTTATCCACTAAATTAATAAAGTTTTTCTGAAAAATTAAGAAGCATTGAATTTCAGATCCCTTACATATTTCTTTTCCTGAATGAAATCAGGAAAACATAATTTCATTTGTCATTGCCACTACAAGGTTCTATAATTGTGCAGTTTGGTTTCCCTGTAACAGTGACACTGCATACGTGGTGTGGCACCATGGCAGAGACACAGTCTAAAATCCCAGAGGCATTTCCCCTGTGTTAAGATGGTAGTCAGGTCAAATTAAGGTGCAATCTTCTTATTCAGGGCTACTTAACTCTGGTACAGCTGTGCATCAGTGTACATATTTTTTCTGGTTCTGGAGGTGTACTGGATGTAGTTCATCGCTACCTGTTCTCCAGGCAGGTAGGTTGATGCAAAATATAGTGTACTTTGGGAACACAAAACCACAAGCTGGTTTGAAAATGGTATTTTTTTTCTTTAGATAGCTTTAAATCCCCATACATGCAACTCCTTGAGGTGCACCAAATGTACCTCATGGCAGTTCAGAATTAAATGCTCAGTCTAAACAGATAAAGGTAAAAAAATTATTTACATTTTGACCTTTAGGAATAAGTTTTTGTGAGGCCTCACCTGGATCACTGTGTCCAGCTCTGGGGTCCTGAGTACCAGAGAGAGGTGGAGCAACTTGAAGAAGCCCAGTGAAAGACAACAAAGATGATTATGGGACTGGAGCATCTCTCTTAAGAGGACAAGCTGATGTTGCTGGGCCTGTTTAGCCTCCAGAAGAGGGGACAGCCGGGACCTCATCAATGTCTACCAGTATCTGAAGGGGGGGTACCGAGAGGATGGAGCCAGGCTCTTCTCTGTGGTGCCAAGCAATAGGACAAGAAGTAATGGGCAGAAACTGTTCCACCAGTTCCACCTAATTGTGAGGAAAAACTTCTTTATTGTGTGGGTGACCAAACACTGGAACAGGCTGCCCAGGGTGGCTCTGGGGTCTCTGTTACTGGAGATAATCAATGGTTGTTTGGACACATTCCTGAGTAATGTGCTCTAGAGGGCTCTGCTTGAGCAGGGAGATGGCTCTCGACAACCTCCAGTGGTCCCTTCAAACCTTCCCCATTCTGTGATTTGGTGATTCCATGATTTAGATTGAGAACCAAAACTAGGCCATCTGTAAAGGTATTTAGTTCACCCTCCTGCTCAAAGCAGGGCTAACTTCCAACTTATATCTTATTTGTCATGGGCCCATATAATCAAAATTTAAATATCTTTAAGATGATTCTTTCACAACTTCCTAAGCAACCTATGCCACTGTCTAACACCTATCAGTGTAAACTTTTTGCTTTTGTGTAAATGGAATTCCCCTGCTTACAATTCCTTTGAGTTGCTGACTATTCATTTGATAATGAATCCCAGTTATGTTATGGATCTCTTCCCTGCCTTGAGGGAAAAAAAGCATGTTCAATTTCCTTCTCCGGACCTGTAAGAGTCAGTCTGAAGATTGCCTGATTCTGCCTCACAATCATCGTCAGTGACTGAGACCTTGAGACCCCCACCACTCATTCCAGGCTGGAGCCGCTGAAGCCTCGCCAAGGCGGATGCTCTAATGGACTGGGTTTGGTTGTATGCTGCATCGTTACAGTGCACTGTGCCCTAGCAAGGTGCAGGCTGAACCTTACTTTCTGCAGCTGAATCAACAGGCCTCACTCACAATGGTCCATAACTCTCCCCACCTTTTGGTCAGTGGCCCCTCGCCTTGAAATGGACTATAAAATTATCATCCTCAGAAGAGACCTTTGGAGACTTCTTTCTCCCCATGGATGGAAGACATCGTTGGATGAGCTGAGGACTTCTCATCTGTTGGTAGCTATTTCCCCTATTCTCTCTCTCTCTCTCTCTCTGTCTCTCTCTGTCTCTCTGTCCCTCTGTCTCTGTCCCTGTGTCTCTTTCTCTGTCTCTCTCTGTCTCTCTCTCGCTCCCTACTTCGTCATCTTTTTATCTCTCTCCTTCTCACCATTATCCCCAAACTGAATTGTTAGCCCTCAATAAATTGCTTTGCTGCTTGTTGCTGAACAAAACCTTAGTCTCTTGCTGTTGTCCTTTGCACCCCGCGGTCGAACGAACCATCATGACCGCCGCTCAGGTTGTGCGGACCGTTACAGGACCTTCACATAATTTTCTGCACAGATGTTTTCTAGCCAGCCTTCACCCAGAACAGGGTGTTGCCTAGAAAGTCTGTCTCAGGTGCAGGACTTTCTGTTTTTTTAACTCAATGAAGTTCACATAGCTCCATTCTTCTTTCTTGCCACAGTCTGTCCTGAAAGCACTCCTGTCCTCCAGGAGCACTTTCCTTGACCTGAAACTTTTTACACAGTTTCTGAGGCTGTGTTCTGTTGTGTTGACCATGTCACAGGAGAAGACATTCAGCAGCATCACTCCTAGTACTGAGCCTGAAAAGTGCCACCCAGACACCAACTATAGTCTGAATTATTGGCAAATATCTTTAAATCCTGATGACTGAGCCAGTTTTCCATCCCCTTCCCATTTTACCTAGAAGGACACTGTATCAAAAGCCTAGCTAAATTCAAGGTACACAACTACTGCCTTCCTCTCCCTACCTACAGATTGAGTCAGAAAGAAAACCAGGTTGTTCAAGTAGTGTTTGACTGTACTAATTCAAGCTGACTCTTCCTAGTTCTTTCTTGTCCTTCAGGTGCCTGAATACAGCTGTCATGAAGGCTTCCTCCACAGTCGTTCCAGGACTTTATGGCCTGACATTCCCTGCTTTTGCCTTTCTGCTTTAAAGGTGGATGCAATGTTTGTCTCATTGGAGCCACCACCTCTCTGTAAAGATGGAGTATTTACATTATGGAGAATGTTTTTACAAAGACTTTGGGAGGCCACCTCAGCACTGGTGGATGCATCTCATCCAGCCCTATGGACATGTCCAATTTACAGAGTAGTCCCAAACTTGGTTATTCTCTACTGCAGATTGTAGTTCTTTCTCTTGAACTCTGCCACATGAGATGTAGGAGGCCTAAAAGCAGATGTACCACCCACCCCCAGGCACAGGGGAACTCTCAGGTTTTGCCATGTCTCACATCATTTTAGTGACTCTACATTCTTTAATGGGCCCAAATTTTCCTTAGTCTCCTAATGTAACTAAAGCTCATATCACTTCCAGTTCCAGCTGCAGTCAAAGTAAGGCCATCCAAACTGCGTTGCTGCAGGTGTACATGATGAGTCTGTCATCCTCCTAGGAACCTTGTCCCCATTTCTACCTCCCAGATGCATCTGTTTGCATCTGAATTCAATTAGGATCAGTGTTTCTGAATTATTTTTAAAAAGCATATAGCTCATAACCTAAAAAAAGGAAACGTCAAATAAATAAATAAATAAATAAATAAATAAATAAACAAGCAAACAAACAAACAGACAAATAAATAAATAAAAAGAAGATTTTTTAAAGTAACTTAGGTCTTTTCAGTCTGGCTTCTGTAGCATCCAGGTGCCAGTCTAAGGTTTGGACAACATAATTTGTACTGTCTCATTCAAAGTAATTGTTTATTTGCACTTCTAAAGATAAGGTTAATCAAAGAAAAAAGTGGAATTTAGTTTATTGTCAAGGGGTTCTAAGGCGTGGACTAGAAAGATCAGATGGTCAAACAAGCATACAACTTAAGCAGAAGTTCTGTCCTTGTACGGATTACGTTTTCCTGTTTAGAATGACTTCAAGCCTCTATAAGTTTTAAGAGTTTATAACACACAAAGAAAAAAATATCTGGTGATTTAGTTTGTTAGTGGCATGATGTGACTCAGAGAGCTTTCACTTTGTTTTCCTGTGGATTTCGTAATGAGGTGTAGGGACAAATTCTCTCACCTGTCCTTTTGTCTCACCCTTCTGACCTGTCCTTTCCACATTTTTTGTGTCTCTCAAAGGCTTCTCACCCTTTTTTATAATTGCAATCAATCTCAGGATTCATGATGCCCTTCATCCCATCCTCTTGCCTCAAACAACCCTTTTAAAATTCCTTCAAGTTATCCCATTGAGTATATTATACCATGATTTGTCTACTCCTTTCACTCATCTAGCAAGCTTCCAGGTCACATCTCTGATTCGTTTGGTTTTTTTTCTTCTTGGTTTCCTGCCTTACACAAATATCATCCTCTCCTAAAAATGGCTTATTCCAAACTCTTCCCAGTCCATGCCAATTGTTCCATTGATAAAGGAATCTTATCTAATTGCTTAGATAAAACCCAAAGTCCTTGCTTAGATAGCCCTTACTTCTATTTGCTTACAACTTAAAATTTCCACCTTCACTTTGAAAACTGACGTGCATCTTCTGTTCTAAAAGATCAAAAATACAATGTTTGTGGTCAGGTTTAATCTTTATAATAAAGAGTACATGGAGGAACATACTGGATGCTGTATATTTTTTATCTCCTTGTATTGATGATGCTCATCTTAGAAAGAATTTATAGATGTGCTAAATTTTAGCATTCCAAACAAACTAGCAGATTAGCCAGCTAAGGTCAACAGACAATTTTATTTAAGTCGAGATGTTCAGCTGTGTAATAATTTAAAAAAAAATCTCAAAAATGCTTTTAATGTTAAGCTTAAAAGTATTTCCAGTCCAACATACAAGTTTAAATGTGCACATGAATTTATTTATTCATTTACAGTAATTTCACAATTATAAGCCGCACCATTTTGACTAAAGTTTTGGCCCATACCCAGAAAGGTGGCTTGTATTCCGGAGCGGTTAATATATGAAAAATGTTCTAAAAGTTGCCAACCGGGAATTGAGAGCCCGCAGCAGCCCCAAGCGGAGCTGGAGCCCAGCCGGCCCCAGCAGAGGCAGGGTCGGCAGCCTGGAGGGGGACAGCGGTGTGGGGGGAAGCCCAGCAGAACCGGGGCCAGCAGCACGGTGGTGCAGGGGCTGGCAGAGCCAGGTCAAGAAGAGCAAACCCGGGGGCAGTGGTGCAGGCAGCTGGCGAGGGTGAGCGAGCCTGGTGGCGGCAGCAGCGCTGCCCGGCCAGCCCTGAGCAGCCCCGCCGAGCAGCTGCGCCAAGCTGGGCCACCCACCCAGACCCAAGCCAAGCCAGTAAACCCTGCGATCCCGCAATTCTGTTACTAACTGGCAACTTTGTGAAAGTTGCACTCGGATCCTCGCTGCGAACGGAAGTGCAGCTAATAATCTGGTGCGGCTTATATATGGACGAGGACCTAAATGTTGCCAACACCCCGGAAATGCGGTTTATAATCAGGTGCGGCTTATAATAGTGAAATTACTGTTGCAGTGCTTCTGCACCTTTCCAGGTACTTGTGTCAGTCCTGCAGCTTGAATTTTACTAACATTTACTCTTGGAGTATTCTATAAAAGCAAACCCCAGGCATGGAAATTGTGAGAAGGAAAGCAGGATTTTTTGTGATTAACTTCAGGTCATACTTTTGGTACCCAGATCCTAATTCAAATTGTACAACCAAGTAGTCATGTATCATTCCACTAATTCTGTTGGGGTTTTTGTTTTGGTTGTTGGTTTGTTTTTAAGGAGCATCTTCCGCCATTGATAAGCCTATTTTTGCATAAAGTTTTGACTCTAGACTTACCTGCTTCGTGCATCTAGTTCCAGTTTGCAAGATCTTTTGGGTTTTTTTGGTTTCCAAGTACCTTTGCAAATCTGTCTGCCAGATGCAACAATGTAAAATATATGGCATGAAAAGGCTAGTTTTAGTGCCTGACGTCTCATTGAAATTAGTCACAAGCATAAATGCACTGGCTGGACAGAAATGAATTGTCAAATAGTATTAAATACATTTTAGAAGTGAATGTAATTATGTTGTTGCTCACCACATGTGGGAGGAGATCAAAATGTCGGTAAGATTGTTCAATTGAGGCAGAGTTTTGACTCATTAAATTTTGCAGAAAGCGCTTGTCTTTCTCCTTGGATTATTCCATTTACACAGAGCTACATATTTTAGCATGGAACAACTGATGATATAATACGCTGACAACAGAAGGCTTCCCCAGAGGGGGAGGTGAACTCATTACTCTTTCAGTTATGGTCAGCATTAAAAGGTGAAGGACCTTTGAAGAACATTCCTTCTCTTCATTCGTCTCCCTCTGACCCCTTATCTCTAGGTCACAAATATCAAGCAACAACTCCCTTTTCAAAGCTACGATATGCAACATTTCTTATTATGTTTAATGAGTAAGGGAAAAAATATTTATAGCTCCACATATCAACAAATAATATTTATTCATACTATTACAAATAGCAGTGACCTATTAACATATTAAATTACTTTTTAAAACACAAAACTTAAATTTAAATTAAGAATTAGGTAAGAAATACAATAAACTAAGTTTCTTAAATTCTGTTCTTACAATCTGAATAAAAAGTTATACTTTAGTCTAAGGAAAAAAAAAAAGGTTTTTCCTCAGCATTGTATGTCATCTGTCCTTATGATTTTCAATTAAAAAATAACAGTATTTATGGAATTTCTTATAGTGAAACAGATGTGACAAAATAACAAAATCTATGTAACATTAGATAAATAAGATTTAAAAATATGTCCAACTTGACAGAAACAGGCTTTCTTGTTTTGCAAATAAAATAAATTTTTTAATATAAAATCCCAAGAACTGGAAAACATGTTACAAACTGATATTTTGTTCATTTTAATAGGAAAGGTTTCCATTGTTTGTGTATTCCATACATAAGAGAAAGAGAAATTTCATCTGGCACTTGAAAATACTTCCATGCTTTGCTCACCCAGACCAAGAAACAAGCATTGCTTTTGATCAAACAGAAAAGTTTTACATTGACTTCAATGGTTTGGATTTTATCCCTTATACATAGAATAACTTTGTGTGTGAATATTGGAAAGAATTTTCTTTCCAGTCTCCAGAGATCATAAAATAAACCTTAAAAGAAACCTCTAGTAAGAGCTAGAGGCTGTGATGGTGAGATAAGGCTGAGGAACCTGGCCTTCATGGGTTTATAGCACTTTACTGGCTCTTGGCTTCTCCATGAGGTGTAGGTGCCACACTGGGTTTGTTGTCCACCTGCATCTTTACAGAGAAATAAATCTGTTCTCAAAGAAACATCCCTACAGTTTCTGAAGTGTAGAAAAGTGTGTTTGAAAATAAAAGTGAGCATTTGTGATGTGGGAAGTTCTTCCTTCATCAGACTCAAAATAGCTCAAGCTTTGTAAAAATTCCTCTTGGATATCTGGAAATGGGTCCAAAATTTGTGAGGTTTAGAAATCATTAAACACAGCAAGAAACAGATTGACTTGTGCCACAAGACTTATAGACATCAAACCAGCACCCTTTAGAATAACAAGGGAAATTGTAAGCTCTCAAGAAGTCAATCAGTATTGAACATGTATGAGGTATTTCTGTGGTGCTCCTCTCATGCTCTGAGCTGTTTAAGTGCAAGCTGCTTTCAGCATCTACATGAGAAATATGCAAAAGCCATGATAAGCAGGATATATTTAGTCTGAGCACTAGCTGAGCAAATGCCTTCATGTGAGAAACACCTTAAATTTGGATATAGGAAAGTACACCACTGTAACTACAGTCAAAATCTTATTTATTTGTTTGTCTGTTTGTTTGTTTATAGTTTCCCCGGACTATTTTAAATTTCTGCAGTTGTAATTAAGTTACAAGAAGGGAAGATGTGCACTATCTCCACAGTAGTACTGAAATAATTTCACACGGCTCTTTCCTTTGGAACACCTGTGGAATATTGTATCCAGTTGTAAACTCCTCCTTCATATTTAGAAAAACAAGGTTTTTTTCCCCCTAGTGTGAATTTTATGAGTACTTGTCTGTTATGCAAGTTGTAGCTGTTTTAGTCTTTAACTCATCAATATACAAATGTCTTCTGCAACAGCATTAACAACTTTTCTTCTCTCTTGCTGCATAGAGGGAAGATCCTTCTCAGAGCACAGTGTCACACAAAATCGTAACAGTAATAAAATATATGCAAAATAAGAACAAGGATCTTCATGCTAATCATTATTATAAACACTTTATCTGATAATGAATAATTTTTTTATCAAACATCTGTTGTTCTATACTGCTTGTATGTAGATGTTTTAGTTAATTTTATAATATTAAGAAAACTAGAAATAATCTTGACAATGTATAAATATCATAGTTTTCACATATGTGGAATTGCTTCTTCACCAGACTGCTATAAGCATAAAAATTCCTTTACAAAATTCACCTAGATGTTTGGGGGTTTTTTTCATAAATTAGGTATAACACCAATATTTTAGACTGAGAAAAAAAGAAAGATACTGAGAAGAGGCAAGGGAGATTTTTTTTTTCTTCTGAAAATTCCATTCAAGAGTACATTTTGTAGGAGGGAAATTTTGTGTCAAAATTATTCTCAAAAATGTATATATCTATATATCTAATATAATCTATTCTCAAAAATGTATATATCTAATATCTAATGTATATATCAATATCTTTTTTCTTGATTCATCTATCCACATGAGATTTTCCTACATGTCATTTTTTTGGGAATACTCCAAGGTGAAGGTTATGCTAAACAGAGCTAACAAACCCTCCCCCAAGTGTTATAAAACTTTTAAGACCATAAACCATTATGTTGGACTGACGACTCTGAGAGTGAACCCCAATGAATCAGGGATGAACATGGACTGTTGAATTTGTTTACACAGAAGGAAAGGGACTGAAAAAGAGAAGCAAGAAGAGAGTCAGTTATGGTTTCCATTTTTTAGTCCTGAGACACAGGATCTGTTTTGTCATGTGGTGTCCACACATGAGAGGCTAAAAATAACAGGATACTGCACTAATATATCTAGGTATCATATAATGTCTTGTCTCTGGCATAATATAGTTAAAAATACAAGCTATGAAAAACAAAACAAAGATTGCAAATAGCACCACTGCTCAAAGAATGTCAGCAGAATCAGAAATACACTGATTTTGTGCCATAAAAACCATTTACAGGCTTAAAGAAGAGCTTTTGCCACTTCTTTATTTCAGTAGGGTGGGTGTTATCTTGAGTGGAACCTAGATGTCAGTCAGGCTCCACAGGTTGTATTTGCCTGTTCCTAATGTCCCACAGGATGAGCTCTCCTCCAGCTTCTGACCCACACCCACATCTCAGTCAGGAGAACTGCAGGTTCCTCATTTTGCCTGAAACTGTACTCCAAAAGCAGAGTGTTTTCCCCAAAGCAAAGCCCACCTCCTGAGCAGCTAGTGCAGAAGCAGGAGAAAGTAATTTGTTTTCTGTCAATACTTGTGGGTCTGTTGGTTCCCAATCATTAAAGTGTATTGCTTCTATGCTGAGCTATTAAATATGTTTCCAGAAGCAACAGGGTCTCATGGACGATGCGTTTCTTTCCCTGAATTTTTGCTCCCTCTTTATGTGATTACAGCCATTCACCTGATTAAGTCAGATATGCATCAATTTGTAAATATTCAATATTAAAATAAACAAACAGTCAAACAAATGGAAAACCACAGCATGTGCTTCAGAGAGAACTGAAACTGAAACTCCTTATGTTTAACTGTGAATTAACTTGGGAGAGAAGAGACAATATAGCTAGGACATTTGATGAAAAGTGTGAGGCCTGTCGTGGTTGCGTTCTATTTCAAATAAAGACTAGACACGAGTCCTCAAGGAATATGCTACCCAAAGAATTTTCAAGTTGCTCTTTCTTCTAGTCCACAAATATTTAATTACTAACATGAATTGTTCACAAAAGGAGACACTGAGAAGAACTGGCTCAATGCATGTAATTTCTGATCTGTGGTTTCGGCCACTAACACCATCTTTCCACCAAAACTCAACCTTTTTTGCACTGGAGTTTTCATTCAAACGGGTAAATTGCCACAAAATGTATCAAAATAATGACAATTTTTCAACAGATTTTACTTTATGCAAAGTAGTTTAATCTACCTAAAAAAATATTTTAAAATGGATTTGAAAATGTTAGATTTTGATCCCAGGGTGCCATCCAGGAGTTGAAATTTACTCTATATTCCCTGTATAATCTTGAATTACAGGAAGAAAGCATTTTTCTTTCTCTTCAATGCTTCTGGGGTGCCATGACCAACTGTATAAATATGGGGAAAAATGAAAGATAACATTTTATTTGAGTATTTTACAAAAAATACGCAATAAAACACTTTTAGAGTAAAGCTCTTATTTACATTAATAATTTGTGTTGCAGTTCTTCAAAGTGCTTTTTGTAATCAATATTTGAAAATTAAATTATTTTCCTTTAAATGTCTAATTTAGGCTTTTAATATATCTTTACACACCATGGTCATATTTAATACCTCCTTCCCAGAGTATATTTTTAATTTACACTGTACAGAATGTACCTCAGTCCATGAAGTCATCATATCAATTTCCAAAGCCTTTGTTATGGAAATATGCATCACATCTGGTACTGCAATACAGTGATTTAAGATTATTTATGTCCTTTAGCTGAGTAGTAAAAATATAACACTGTTTCTTATTTTCAAAATACAAAGTAAAGAATTCGTATTGGCAGATATCAAAATTCATTTTCCTCTACATTTATTTAGCATTTCCTACCTCATTGTCAAACCATGTTTTTCCTCTAGAAGGTTTATTTGCCATAATTATTAAGTAAATTCATTATTCAGAAGTAAATAACTTGCTCGTTTTATTTAATAATTATACCTAGGAATAATTTCCATCTAGTAAGTAAATAATGTATTTTACATTGTTATTCTTGAGTAGTCAATATGTTTAGTTTTCAGCAGAAAAAAAAAAATAACAATATCAGATTTTGCTAAAAATCCCCAAAGCGAGATAAGAATAGGAAGGCTCTTTCTCACAAATTCAGAGATTCTGGAAATCTTAGATGTCTAATTAAATGACATATGTGGTGGTGATCCTGTGATAACCACTTCTTAATTCACCTTTCATGTCTTACTGCATCACTGAAAGTTGTTCCAAGATTTCAGCCAGCATGTTGGAAAAATTTCAATGTTTTACCTGATATTTCTTACTGCTGGTTTTAAAATCAGTGTACAGCACAACTCTTTATCAAAATGGAACTGGTCACAGTATTACTGACAAGAGAAAAAATATGCTAGTACCATTTAAAATTTTTGAAATTGGATTTTTTTTTTAATTTTTTAATTGTTTTTAAAATTTTTACTATACAGGTAGAGATTATTGATGAACCAACAAACACCTACCTTCTAAATTATATGTATGATAAGGTTTCACTGAAAGTAAAATTGCAAAATCAGCTCAGAAGTTTGCAGTAGCTATCCCATAGCTTTATTAAAATAAGAATTCATAAGCTGATCCAATTGAAGTAAAAAAAAAAAATCTGTCATAGAAACAAGAACCAGCTTTTTCCCTCAAGAGGAAAAACTCATGCTCAAAGATATAATTTTTCACGCTCAAAATCATTTTACAAAAAAACCCCAATCCACATACAACAATGCTTTTGATTGCTCTTGGAAGAGTACTTTTTAATCTCTGAAAAATTATTTTCATTTCAATGAAAAAGGGAAAAGGAAAAATCACAAAAGAACCTACCTCAGAGTGAGTCGCAAAATATTTTTTTCTTTTGGGGAGAGAGTAATTTGGGAGTAATGCCATCCTTACTGCTTTCCCCAGAATTGCTATTATATTTATTTATTTATTGTGCAGCTAAAGAAAACTCGCCGTGGGTATGTTGGATCACCCTCTGTGATGTGGCAGTAGGCATAAAATCAGTGGCTTTCTGTAACTCCCCTGCTTAACATTCAACAGAGAGGGAGAGGATCTAAATGTAAAACCTGGCTCTGAAACACCACTGTCAACTTCCTGCCCTCCGACAAATGATCCAGAGCTACTCCACATCAGGATGGAAATGTGTTAGGCACTAAAAACCACTGCTTGCATGACATCATTCCATAACAGACTACACTGTAATGTTAGGAATGTAATCATTAGCATTTAAACATGCATAAAATTTAATTAACCTACTTACCAGTTTGCTTAGAACTTTTGAAGGGCTACCTAGAGTCCTCTCTAAGCATTTTATTGCAGAGTTTTGGAAAGCTCACAAAAGAGAGAAGTTCACTGGGATTTTTCTCCCTAAAGCTGATGAGCCATGACAGATGAGCAGATGACCCGAGTTAATTATTATTGAATTCGTTATTACTGCTTTGTTGTCACCCAGCTCAGCCAGGGTAAAATGATGACAGTAGGTATCTCATTAAAACAGCTGTTTCAATTATGTAGCGGCAAATATTTAAAAAGCGGGCCTTCCAAGTTTAAAGCTGTTAGCAAAGTTTGTTTGTGCTGGTTGTGCCAAGATTCTTTGACCGAAAAAGGAGGGGAGAAATATAGTGCTCGTCTTAATTGGTTGGGGTAGGAGGAGAGGGATACTAAGCAGCAGAACATAAAAGGTTGAATATGAGCTCCAAACAAATTTCCAGAGTTTGTGGGTGAATTTGTTTTTTCTCATCTTTGGTTGAATTCAGTTTTGTTTACTGTACATCAATTACATTTAGACAGTATGACAAAAGAGGAGTGTTTGTATTGATTTCTTTCCAGCTGGAGGAAGTGATATGACTGTAAGGTTTGTTTGGGGTATTTTTTTTGTTGTTGTTTTGTTTTTAGCTGTTTATTGTTTACTAGTTGACATTCATATTTATTCATTTTAAGCATTAGGAGGTTATTGCCTCCTTCATAGATAAAAACAAGTCCTGTCTCAGATGCTGTTTCACAGTCTCTCAATAGATATTTTGGTCTCTAATAGGAGCAAGAAGTTGATTTTTTTGATTGCACTCTTTCCCTAATATGGTTAGAATCCGTGCATTTCTCTGCAATCAGTACATTGATGCCCTTGTGAACTTAGGTTTTACACCTTTCTGCTTTCATTTTAGTGATCTTCCTACAGGACAAGTATAGAAACACAAAATGACTTGAACCTGTCTCAGAAAAACATCCTATAGTTATCAGATAATTTCTGGAAAAGATGAATTCTGTAATAGTATAATTCCTCTGATAATTATATTGCCAGCAGCAAGCTCAAAGTCATCATTATTGAGGTAAATGGCTCGATGTCCACTAAGAATGAGTCTGTGCTTGCAATAAGGTATCCATCCAAGGTGGTGGATGTCTATGTAAATAATTTCTGTAGCTGCAGCAATCAGCAGCATTCCCTCAGTGGCCTGTTCAACCCAAAATCACCTAATTGGAGAGAGTTGGGTACTACAACCATGTGGATTTGAGAAAGGAAAACACTTCTGTGTCATTATGCTTCTTGCTGACTACAGTTACCAAAGTCAGGATTTCCTCAACCTGCCTTATTTCCCAATATGAATTCTATCTGGATAAAAATAGAGAAAATTTGCCCAGTTTATTGATTTATGGACATTCAACACCCTAGTTTTAGCAGCTGCTGAGTCACTGGCAGCAAGTTCTAGACTGGTGGTCACTGTGAATATGCAGATTATCTCAACAGTTTGAGCATGGTATGTCCAGCATGTCCAGAAGTCATGCCTAGGGTCAGGAGATCCATTCATGGAAAATTCTGTGTATCCAGTGTTGGACTTTCAAAAAAAAACGGGCCACATGTAATTAGTCCATTTAGAGTGTTGCATGTAGAAAAATGGGACCCCAATGACAGTTTCTCTGATGTTAGATCAGAAGTAGATTTATGAATTTTCCTACTCATAGAAATGCATAAGGAACATCTTTTAAGCTTATTACGTGTGGATTTTACTGTCAGCCCAAAGCAATTCAGAGAATGGTATTTCCTGTTAAAAGGGAATGTACTTCATCCGAAGCTACAAAGGGTTGTATATAATAATCTTAAACCTGAAAGCATAAAAGACACTTCTGTTTCTCTCAAAAATGTGATTATTAATAAAAATAAGTACTTTTAAAAGACAACACAGAATCATATTTATCATTACCACTATTTTTCTTTATTTTTAAAGTAAGAAATGGCTGTATAACTTCATTTTGGCATGTGCTTGATTGCTAATTGTTTCCATTTCAGAGAATCTAATGTAATTGCTGCTGAGTGGCTCCTCTTTCCCACTAGTCCCGTTTCATCTTCTTATGAGGAGAAAAGCATTCGACCAAGATTTTTTTTTTAAACCATATATACATTTTGTCACTGCAGTGAAGAGCCCTACCAGGTGTCCAAGCATCTAAGTTAATTATAGCTAGAGGATAAAGCTCTGTGTTCATAAAAGTTATAGATAAAACTTGGAAGTGAGGGGGAAGGGTTGTCTTACAGTTATCATTATGTTGAAGCAGCTTTTGAGATTAAAAAAGAACATCTGAAGTCTTCATTAGGAATTATAAATTTACAAGTCTCATCATTCCAATTGCAGCCTTTGGGCACAAGTAAATATTCCAAAATGAAGCTCAGCCACTTTCCCCTTTTTTCTACATAGACTTCCCTATGGTTTAATGTGGTTTTCACCAGTAATCACAATTATTCATCTCTCACATAGTAGAAAATATGCTGTGCGTTTGTACTGAATTCAGGGACATGGGACAGCCTTTACTATATAATAGGAAATAATCTGGCCCCATCTAATACAATTTTTTTTGTCTTTGGAATCCCTTTCAATCTGAATACTACATGCAAGGCAAAAAGGCAGAAGCCCTGCAAAGAAGCCCTACAAATGAAGTCAGACCATCCTGGAGAGTCACGTTCCTGGTGACTGATAGTAATGTACCTGCCTTTCTGCTGATTATGTGCTAAGCAGAAAGGGAGCAATCCCGGGAAGGAGCCTGGAGGCAGAATCATGCTGAAGAGAAAAAGGCTGTGTGGTGGGAGGAGTGACACCTGGTAAGCTTGGCCAAAGCATTGGATGGACAGACTGCTACTCCTTGCACTGCTGTGAAACAACCCTTTGTGAGAAACGGGGGTCAAAGCCCCAGAGCAGGCAAAGGAATTTGTACTACTGATTGGAAATGAGAACTTGGACTGCTTCTTAGTGGGAGATGTAGTCAGCTTTCCAATTCTTCTGGTTTGTTGGTTTGGAGTGGTGTTTTCCTCCTGGGCCAAATCTCAAGAAATACAGACAGGACAAGGTCTGTAGAAGAATGGCAAAACGCAAAAGAGAGACAAGTGTCTTTGAAAGAAGTCTCACCTCTTAATTACATAATTTCCTATTATTTCTCCCAGGAATCAACTGAACAGTTTTGTTTGATCTGAGCTTTGAGTTCATTTGCTCCCACAATAAAAAATCAAAAAGAAGTTTCAAAGTGGAATCTAAGGCAATAATACAGAGAGCATTTGAACATTCATTAAGAGATTTGAAGATAATCTGATTAATTTTTGCTTGTCTGAGTTTTGGGAGATTTTTGTTTTTCTTGTAGATTTTTATTTTTGTCTTTGCTCTCCCTGGATTCCCAGTTATGAATTAGGGCTCTTACGGTTAAATAGGCATTATTATTCATTTATTAGGGGATTATTAATCCTTATAGATAGAAAGCTTAAATCAATATTAATTGTCAAGTTAAGAGTTGCTTTGGATACTTTAATTCATACATTTATGCACATTGGTCTATAATGACCCTTGTGTTTTACTTGATACCCTGTTTTGTCACCTTGCTCCAGTAAAATTTTCCATAATATTTTGGATTGGGTTTTTTATTATTATTTAGAAAGCATCAAAGTACCTGAGGATGATAACTTAATATATTTGTACCTGTCTCTCTTTTTTTTCTTTTTTTTTTTTTTTTTTAACAATTGCTGGCTTGTGTTGATAAACAAATAAGTAAATATTCAAGATTTCGAAGAACAAACTCTTCCCATTATGTCAGATTTACTTATTGATATAATGTGTTAGCTTCAGTGATGAGTATATGGTTATTGTTTTCCAGTCATTTTGTTCTGAAGGAATAGTGACCGGCAAGAGAAATTTTCAAAAGTGCGTATGGTATTGAGAATTGCAAATCTTACTTTTCCAAAGCAATTTATGAAACACTCGGGCTGTCAGAAGTGCTGTATTTTGGAGGCATGTTTTTGTTTAGCTTTAGTAAAAATCCAAAGGACGCCTGTTCATCAAAATAAGTGACTTTCATTTTAAAATCAGGTTAGATACAATTTTTGACATAGTTACAATTTTATTAATATAGTTTGAGTGACTTTGTCTGAGTTTAATAGTCTTATGGGCAAGAAAAGGAAGAATGGAAAAAACTTCACCTGAATTTATGTTTTCTTCTTTGATCGCTGCACATTTGCTTAATAGTATTTTGTTGGTGGTTTCAGTGGCAAATCAACAATAATGTGGAATTGCTAACCTGTTTGATGGGATGCAATATTTAAAAATTAAACTTGTTGGTAGTATTCTATTCCTGCCTCTCTGCAGGAATGGATTTTACACATTAGCAGTGGTTTCAATCACATTATATAAAAGTTTGTTTACATTTTATGAGTTGAAGCATTCTGTCTGTTGAGTAGTTTTTTTTATACCATATTTAATGATTAAAGCCAGCCCTCTTAGCTATGATCTAATCTGGGCTATGTCAATAAATTTTCACCAAGAAACTTTCACCTTTTACTCCCCAGCTGCAGGCCTTCATATTTACTGCCTATTAAACCTAAAATCTCAAATCAGTGAAGCGATGCCCACCATTGTGTGCCCTGTGAGGCCTTTCATTTATTTAATTTCCAAACTTGTTTAGAATGACTTCAATATTAAATTCACAGCTTTTACAGTCCTGTCTGAAACTAGAAAAGAAATCCCTGTGTTGCAGTGCTCCTTCTTTTGAAAACTTTGGGGAGAACCGAACAATTTAGGATCTGGAATAAGCCTCCATTCCAATGTCTGAGCACATAATCCAGATTTAGGCCCACATCTAAATTTAAGCTACATTGTGAGCAGCTCTGCAGCCTTCCAATATTACCAGCATATTATACACTTGAAGCAGAATTTGTGCAAATGCATCCCCCTCCCAATATGTATTGATACACAGCTTCCACATAAATATGAAATATCATCAGTGCCAGGAACTTATGAAGGGGAGACATTCAATATCTTAGCAAGTATAACCTATCACATAGTAAAAAAGCCTCTCTAGGAGAGGTCTACATGCCAAGCATGGAGAAATTGTCAATAATTTCAGTAGTTTGTACCTCAGACTTTTTTTCCCCCTAATATATTTCCTCAATCCTGTTTTCTTGCTCATATTTTGTTCATGTTGCTAATTATTCGCTGTGACAGCAGCCAGATCCCATGGAGTCACACTCCTTTATGGAGGCTGAGTGCACCCACCTTTGTCTCAGTACAATGTACTGCAGCACCAGCATTGAACATCCCAACCCCCTCCTTCCTTTTCTTTTTTCCTCTGCTCTCCCCCTCCCCTTGCTCCCCAGATAGTGCATTCTCCCAAGGAAGCAACCATAGCAGAAGTCTCTCCTGATTCATTACCATTTCATAGTAAGAACGGCACTTTGTAAAACCATAGGCAAGCACAAATGTTGAGGAAAGGACATAATACATGCAGATTTGTCATGAGTTTTGTAATTACCTTTGCATTCTTCAAGGAATCCCAGAAGCATAAGGAAGGAAGGAAGTAGTGTTGTTTTGGCCCCAGATGACTTTAAAACTATGGTGCATTGCATTGCGGGATCCTATTAATAATTAAACTATCTGTCACTTACCAACAACATACATTCCAAATTAAATTTAAGCAAAAAGAAAAAAAAAGATCATTTGGGACTGAATTAGCAGGCTTCAGAGAGAAATAAATAATAATCAAACATCTGTGTTCTAAATAGTACGTGCTTTATCAGACAAACAACTGTTACCATCTCATTGTATAAAATGGCTTGGGGAAAACACCGTAGCTCAAAAGCAAAGTCTCAGTTAGAAAAGAGAAAAAAAAGTTCATTAACAAGTCAGGAAGTGATTGAAAGTTGCCATGTTGCTGTATTGCCTTTTTCCTCCATTGTCTCTGCTGGCAGTAAAACTGTATTTATTTTAGTACTCAATTCAGTGGACAAATGGTAGCTCCAAAGCTAAGGAAAAAAATGCTAGTGGCATACATTCAGAAAGTGCAGCAGCTGAAACTTTCAAATATTCTGAGCATCAGAATATGATCCTATCTTCCTTCCTTCCTTTTCAAGCACCTTGTCTCCAGTGAAGGTTATAGGGTTTATTTTTGTGAGGGACAAGATAAAGGATACCAAATTAACAAATAGGAAAGAGGGAGAACTCACTATTACCTCCATGCTACCATGATATGCTGCTAAGGCGTGCTGCTGACCAGACATTAACACATTGCTAATATGCACAAGGGGGAAAAATGACCCAAATAAAATAGTAATAAATAACAATGCAGTACACTAATTAGCCAGTGCAATATTTCATAATACACAGGCTATTTTTGTCCTTCCTCCTCTCCTTACATCCATCTTTCAGCCTCTTGGAAGCCATTGGGATAGCATGATTTTGCAGGATAATAAACCAAATAAACTAATCATTGGGACTATAACAAGATTGCTTTCTCTGTGTCACCTAACATCTCGCTCCCTTTTTCCACACCAAATCATGTTCTCTACTGTATCACTATGATGAACAATGGTGGATAGCTACAAATGATCCACAACAAGGACACACACAAAAATCTAATGATAGTACAGAGAAAACCTTGAACATTTCATATTATTGTTAGGAGGTTTTTTTCCTCTTTTCCTGAACTACAGCTCTTGATAACTGCTATGCCTGCACGTCTGCAGGTTAGGATTCTGCTACCTTTAGAGCAGGCGGCTGGCTGTCTGTTTGTCTACTCCTTAGGTAACTGTGTTAAAATATCCTATTCCAGCTGTAACACTTGTTTTACAAGAGCCCTGGTTTTGTCTGACACAATATGGAACAACATTTGTCATTCGTTATCAGGGGTGATATATTTGTTAGCCTGCAGAGAAACATCTGCTGTGCTTTAATCTCTAGTGTGCAGGCCAATATTCATAGGATACAGCTGCATAAAATCACAGTATTAGATGGGGCTGTCCAGTCTGACATGAAGGCTAGCTGGCAGGCAGACAGAAACAGATTTTATTATCTGCCTTTTACATATTTATTTATGTCAAATATTTCTGAGAATCCATACATTAAAGCCCTTTTTATGCATTGTTGTTTTGTGGTGACAAGTCATCGACAGCCAAATGAGAAATTTATGTTACATATTTAATATGGACATCTGAATGATTATCAAATCTATAGAAGCCAAGCCTGCCCAATCACCCCTAAATAATGGATGAGAAGTGGATGTGACTCAATTTGTTCAGTATAAAACCTAGACGACCTCTGTCTCTCATTTCATCACTGCAGCACTGTCATTATTTGCTTCTATTCATCTCACTTGGCATCACTCAATAAAATCTGCACATGATAAAGAGAATAACCTTGGTCAATAGTAAGAATGTAGGAGGAGGAAAAATGATCATTTCCTCCCCTCTGTGATGGTACCACAATGTACACCACCATGGCTCTATGAACTTCACATGGATCCTGGTATGCAGTCATAAGAAAGAGGAGGAAAATTTTTTATGAGATGGTTGGATGTAGGGAGGAGGAGGAGTGGAGGGCTGGATTAATGTCCTTTTATTTAGTTTATGGATTTATGGTGAAGAAATTTTTAGGAGGGAATTAAAACAGAAGAAGAAAACCCCACTGGAAACATGTCTCTATTTAAAATAACTGCAGAAACATTCTTGCAGGGGAAAGATGTCAAAAGTTCTTTATAACATTTGAAACAAATTCTTCACTGCTATCTACCAAAGGTTTGATGGCGCAAGAAAGCACATTTTTCATTGAGACCATCAAAGAAGTACTTGTTATAACAGACCATGTTAAAATACATCGTCATAGAAAAAATCTGGCAAAGAGGAAGGAGAGCAAATCAGTTGTGCAGGTTAGATTTTAAAAGCAAATCCTGCTCTTTGAAAATAGTTCAGCAGGCTGCCTGTGAACATGAAAGTCTCATATCTAACATTGTATATTCATTTCCCCTTTCAAAGGTACCATAGTTGGAATGACATGTCAAAAAATGAATTCAGAAATGACAAAGGTTAACTTCATATGCATCAAGATTAGAAGGCTTCTGGTCACCGAAATGTCCAAAATGTGTAACCAGATTTCATGGAAGCAGGAAAGATGACCTATGTCATGCTCAGTAGAGCACACTGTAATTTTATATCTCATTATTCATACAAACACCCTAAGAAAGATTTACCAAAATGGACAAAGCTATAGAAGGTTGCAGTGAAAAATGATAGGAACAGAAGGTTAGGAGGGGCATAAAGGATAGGAAATTGCAAGCAAAAAGCAGGCAGGACCCGGCTGCAGTGTGCTGATTAAAGATTGGGTTACTGCTGCATTTAAAAAAGGAACGGAGTCAGTGTGTCTGAGGATGTTGGCTAGACAGTTGCAGACTGTTAGTGCAGAAGCAGCAGCAAAGTATCAATCTGCAAGTTTGAAAGGGATGAGTAAGAATCATAAGGAAACTAGGTAGTAAAAGAAAAAAGGGAACCATGGGTACGCAAGAGGAGAGGGGATCATAACAGGTCAAAATATAGGTATAGCATTGAATTAAATGACTGACGAGGAACACAGAAGCAGCATTGTATAATGTATAAAAGAAATTACTGAAGTGGCTTTGCATATCCATACTATGTAGACATTTATAATGGACTTGTCATGTTTTCTTCTCAAGTAGCTGAGCAGAGTAAATTGCAGGTCAGTGTCACACATGAGGGAAGCTGTCATTTGGCAGCCTCATAGAGCAAAGGATCTTGGTTTCCAAAGAAGAGTTTGTTGCGGACTTTGAAACAATTTTAGATGAACAGAAGACACTCCCAGTTGAGGATAATATTTGAAATGCAGCTGTCTTGGCAAAGAAAAGGGTCTTTGCTTCAGCAAGAATTCGCTGAAGAGGATGAAGTGAAAGGCAGGGGTCAAACAAGGTGCGGCAGAATAAAAGGAAACAGGGACCTAGAACCAGTAGGATCAGAGAAAAGATGCTGATATCTACTATCAATAATGAAGTTGGGGTAAATTACAAAATATATATATAACTTGGGGAATGTAGGGAAAGAAGCATAGAGAAAGGGAAATCCCAGCTTCAGCAAATGTCATTAAAAAAACCAAAACCAAAACCAACCTAAAATTAGCAAGTTGTTCACCTAAATTCAACTAGAATGAAACAGAAGATGCCCCATTGTTCAAGATTATCTTCTGTGAAAACTGCATGGAAGAATGAGGAAGTGAATGTTAGAAGACCCCAGGTCTGGCAAGACCATTTAGACCTGTAAAGCTAGTAGGTATCAAAAAGGGAATAAGTAATGAAAGAGTATCTGGTGGGAGTATTCAGAGATGGAACCTGTCAGAGGAAATAACCATATTCAGATGAGAAAATTATGTTGAATACTTAGCCATGTGGGTGTCTAGAGAAGGAGGTTATTTAGGGTTCTTGAAATGCAGCAGAGGATGCCATAGGTGAAAGGGTACCTGAAGCAGTAGTCAGAGATTACTAATCAAAGTGCAGGTTAAGTATTGAGCATCTGCAGGGTACCTGTGGATGGTGAGAACACTCAGAATTCTCTTTATTAGACAGTGAGAGAAAGAAGACGGATCACAGAAGGAGGTGAGGTTGTGGAAAAGATGAGAATTTTACTATTTCTTACAAATTATAAGAAATTACACATATTATTTTCAGGCTGGCCTGGGAATAGGTAAAATTCCTTCTAAAATGATTTAATGAGTAGTGTAGTGAAAGTAGAAATTGTAAATAAAGATTAAAATAGAGAAAATGTTAAACTGACAACAAAATAACTTTAAAAAAATTTCACTTGCTTTGAATGCAGCAGGAAAATTTGTATAAATATATTAAAGCTCCTGAGCTGCTACATAAGATTTATTTGTTTTTATTTCTTCAGAAGGACAATGTCATTCTATCTATTAAAATCAAAATTAATGGCAAAATTTAAAAGTTACCACTTTCCTTCTTTTCATGTCTTTACACAAAGATGTTACTGATATCTCTAGGTTAAAATAACAGGAACAAATTAGGAAAAAAAAAAAAAAAAAAAAAAGCATCTATATCATGTTAAGTTGTCCTGGACTGTGCTCACTGAGAGCTTTAGTTTTATTTGTTGTAAGAACTGCAGGAATCAACTTGACATGGTATGTCAGCATATTCAGGAATTATCTGGGAAAAATCACATGCAAAGGCAGCACCAGTCAGTAATAGTGAATTGTTTGAACTCATTTGTAATAGTCATGAGCAGTTTGATCGTTTCCCCAGCCTTTTGAAGCCATGTGATTTGTGCTGTAAAGCTAATGCTGGCAATAAAGAACCCATGTCTATCTGTTAATCAGGTTGAAGATGGCAGCTGTTTCACATCAAGAGGATTTTAAGACAAAAGAAGAATAAAATACAAGACAGAGAGAGAAAGGAAAATTCTATTCTTTGTCAGAGTCTAAAATTAATCGTGATGACTTAAACAATTCCAATGAAGACCTTTGTGTACACTGAAGAGATAGTGGAGAATATTGTGTTTCATTGATGAAGCATTGATACAATCAGCTTCAGGTCTCATTGAATGCCTTGAAGTCCTTTCAAATTCCTTTACTTTTCAAAGTTTCTAGCATACTGGAGAAAGTTACCATTTCATCCTTTGTTTGCCACAGTCTTAAAAATGGCATTAATTATTGTGGCTTTTATTCTTAGAGTTGTACAAGAATTAAAGTTATTGGATATTATCTCTCTGTCATATAAAGGAAGTTTGGTTGGTTTTTTTTTTAATTCTAGCAGAAGGTTTCTTTGATTTATTACAAATGTTTCTTTGTTTATATCATGTGGTGACCTCATAATAAAACCCACTAAGAGAAAATCTGTTTTTTTAGCTTAGATGAAGTTGGAAGGAGTTCTGAATTGTAGGATTTCAGTGGGGGAAATTCTTGTCTCTTTGCAGTCAGTTAGGTTTTTCTGTTGTCTTCAGCTGAGCCTGAGCTTGCCCCACTGTGCATGAGGAAGACCTGCACTGCGTTGTTTCGGATTTGAGCAATTCCAACAAGGTTTTCTTATGGTGGTTTTATGACACAAATGGAACACCACTAGCCAGGGGATTCTGGTTCAAACACCCATCATTGAAAGACTGTACTGGATGTCATTTTATGAGTACATTAATTAATATTATTTCATTTTAGAAAAAAAAATGAAGCAATTAAGCCTCACTGGTAAATAGTCAAGATACTCATTGTACCTTTTCTTTCCTTACCCAAAAGCAGCTGTGTATGGAGTGACTGTTAATTCTATAGGTAAGTGATGAATTATAGAACCATATAATAAAAACGTCTCTCTGCCAAACTCATCTAGCCAGTGTCTTGTAATCAACTTATTTTGAGACTCACCCCACTCTTCAAGAAGCCTCATACAGGCAAAACAACCCACCCCACAATATTTAATCTTTTTGCTTTCACAAATTGCACAATTGCAGTCAAAGGATAAGAAAGGGCAGGATTATAACGCTTTCTTGTACACAGAAACATTAGCAGTTCTCAGTCTCACGGTATGAAATATATAACTGTAACTTTAAATGGATACCAGTGGGAAGGGCTTGGGCTCACTCTTCAGTGAGACACACAATGTGTTTTTAGTCCATGAATGGCTCAAGATTACAGACTTTAAGTTCATGGTGGCTTTAGGTTTTTTAAAGAGGGCTTTTATGGCTCTCTCTGGGTTTTGTAGAGTTGGACAAAGGCACCTGGTTTTGCAGATGCAGGGAAGTAAATAAATAGTGCTAATAAAATCTTATACACTCATCAAGAATTTCCTGAAATATTTCCTAAGTAATATGCTTGACACATTTTGCATTTATTTTGTAATGTACACCAAAAACATGGTGATGAATGTGATGTATCTCTGTAGATAAAGCACGTACTTATTAAAATTACCAAAATCACTAAGAATGTCACATGTGCAGTCTCTGGAGAGGGAAAAAATGAAGCAAAGTTCAATACATGTTCCCAAAATGCAAGGTTCTTTCTTATATGCTGCTAAACAGATTTAATACATCTTATAGTTTGCAGAAACTTTAGTTAAACACTTGGCAGTGGTGACTTTTGATCTTCCTTGTATTAAAGATTGTATAATATGCATTGATCACTATCAATACATACTATAAATTGTAATATTTTACTCATTTATGTGCCTATATATTCATTCAAATGCTCTATTGTGTCTTTTTTAACCTAAATGAAAGTGGTTTCTTTTTGTTTTCCCACTTTGTTCCGCTCTGTTCCCATACCTTAGTAAAGCTGGCTACAACTGTTACTGTGGCTGAATACATGGGCAATTATTTTCAAACAGCTGGAAACTTTTTAAGGCTCATTTTTCTGTTCTGTGAGGTATTAGTAGGTAGCTCTTCTTTCATGATGGATTGCATGGCCCTGCCTGAAGACTACCTATATTTTCAATCTCCTTTTGCTTATACTTAACAGTGAAAAGGTCTGTAACTTGAACCACACAACTATCAGGTTCCACACAGGAGCCTCACTATTTGGCAAATTATTTGCCTTTGTTGCATTCATTTTTGTTTATAAAATACTAATTACCTCTTTTATTGTTTGAAGAGATTAAAAGTTAATAGGAGAAACTAAATAAACAGAATGCCATTCTGCACAAACTATATAAGCTGGTAATTAATTTCTGGCCTCCTCTGAGCTAATTAACTCATATAAAGAAATGAAGTTAATGAACCATAATTCTAGTCATACAAGTGTAGATACAAGCAGTTTGACTTAATGAATTAATAAGATATTTCCTTTCTTAGAGGTTTTTCAATTGTCTTCCTAGTCTGTAGGCCTTCTTAATGTTTCTTTCTGGCTAAAATATTTAATAAATTTCAGGGCAACCTGGAGATGGGACTTCACAAATTTTACTGTCATGTGGGAGACCACAATTTCACAGTAAACAGGGAATTCTAGCTCAGCTGGGTGATGAATCTTGATACACAACAGAGTTGTTTTATTCTGACTGGAGGTGATGCAGTAACCATCTTAGACTGAAAAGTAACAGTTTCTGAAAATGTAGTCACTTTGCTTTATTGGGACTAAGGCACAAGTAAAAATGAAATAATTAATAATGATATTCCTTTGGCTGAGTGAATGGATCAATTCTTAGTTTAGAATGCTGACAACCTTATTTCTATCAGCATTTCATCTGGAATTTGCACTGTTATCTCCACAGGCTATAATCAAAACTTGAGTTGGATGTACAATTCTTAGTTAACCTTGAGAAAAAGATTGTTTGTCTTATGCTTCCTGATTTTCTGGAAATGAGACTTATTTTGCCTGTTTTGCTACAGTACCAACACAGTGTTAGCTTTTACTGTGCTGAATTGATATCAAATAGAGTACATGCTAAAGGAAAGGATACATCCAGTGTGATAGTCCTTGGAAAACCCTATTTCTGTGGCTTTGTATTGCATCCCCCATGCAAGTCATCCCCCTGTAAATCTTTCTGTGATACCACTAATACTCCCTCAAACAGACCTGAATCTTACTCATTTATGAAGACCCCAAACCCCCAAAATTCCATGGAGTACAGTTTTCATGGGATGAAACAGGATTGTACAGATTTCTTCATTGCTAATATCTTACAAATATTTTAAATTATTTATTGATAAGCAGTCTTGAGAACATGATACTTCTAATACATTAAGAAAAAAAGATAAACAGAGGAAAAAAGAATTTTAAAGCTGATTTTTCCCTTCAGTACTAGAGTACAGAACATAACTGGACACCTGTTATGAAACCTGAAACTTCATAAATCAGTGAAAGGATTCTGTTGATTTCAGACAGATTTGCATCTCTAATTATTTTAGAAAAAAATGAGAGGTAAAAAGTCATTGCATATTTCTGAAGGTCACACTGCTCTATATACATACATTCCTTGCTTCTTTTCGCTTTTAGATGAAAATTTCTCTTATCCTATTGTTTAAACATGTCATTTACCTAAGTGTCAGCAGTCTCTGCTTCAGACCTTTGACCCTGGACTGTGACCAGGTGATCAATTTTGTTTTCCTTGGGCCTGAAAGCACAGCTGACACAGCTTTAGAAATGTATTTCGTCTTGATTTAGTAACTTTCATTTATCCATCTCCATTATTTACTTAGATTCTAAGACTACATCCTTTCTGGGTTATTTGTTTCTAATTGTTGAGGTAGGCACACATAAACATGCTGCAGTCACTAAAAGTAAACAGTGTCTGGCTGCTGATAGTCTCAATGTAAAATGACCAGATTCAAAAAAAAATCTCTTATATAACCATGGCAGCATTTGTTATTAATGAAAAAAATGGCTGCTTAGTACCAGCATGCAATGTAATTAAAAAGCAAGATTCCAATAAAATCAGTTTCAAAGCAACTTGTCAGTATAAAACCCATGAAGGAAAACTTAATCATGACAAAATATGATTTTCCTAAAGAAAACATTGGTGCATCATTTCAGGTTTTGCATAAATACAAATACAACTTCTTGCTGTTTTCAGTTCTGAGTCCATTTCTCTGATGCTGTTTGTTAACAGATCCTAAGTGTTAGATAGAAATACTTTGTCTATCCAAATCCATGCATAGCAGACTCAGAGTGCTGGCAGTATCACATGAGGTTCTACCATAGCCACACGTGAAAGGTATCTGCAAAGAAAATGCTTCAGAATCATTTTAAGTAGGCAATTGCATTCATTCAGGAACATAAATTACAAGGTATGTCATAGTATCACAAGGGCAAATTTTATCCCTCATGGTGAGTGTACCTTTCACCTAGAAAAACTATTTACTTATTTAAGAAAAGAAGGTAGGACAGTGCCCTCACTGAATACAACAGGTATTTTAGGAAACAACAAAAGTTGTTGCTGTCCTTTAGTTCTTTTAATGCTGTATGAGAGACGGATAGTTAAAAACGTGCGTCTTATCTTACAAGCTCACTGTACTTCCTCAAGAACAACCAGTAGAGTGCTGTGCTGAACAGCCTCCATCTACAACCAAATCTTTGCCAAATCAAATTCTTATGTCTTCCAGATGAAGCCAAACCCACAAAGTTCAGGAATTGGCCAAGTTAATCTTTGATTAGGTACCCAGATGAGGCATACACTGTGTTATAAAATTTCTGATTAATAAATTATCAAATGACTCTCTTTTGTAATCTTTGCTGCCACGAGATTCCTGCTATAAAATGCCCCAATCTTCCTGTCTTTAATCTTTTTTGAGATGCATCAGAGTGCTAGAAACACATTACTGGGCATGGTTATGCTTAGAGCTTAAACTACAGATTTCAAAAGCCTAGTCCTATGTAAATCACAGATTTAAAACTTCTATATGTATTAAAGCTAATCTTCTCTTCCTTTAGAAAATGACATGTTTTCAACATATGTCAATGGACAGTATGAAAGATCATTCTGTTAACAGATAAAAGTAAATCCTGGTGTACTTGATAGGAACTGCCTGAACAAAGTAAAATTAAACTGCAGTTTCCTGTCTACACTATGAATTAACATATGGGTGTTCTGCACTAAGATTATATCTTTTTTTGCCTTGGTTTTCTTTGTAGGCTTGATTATTATTAAAGACTAAACCCTATGTTTAAGACTGTGGAAGTTAATACTCTTGAATTAACTTTTAACTTGTATTTTTTCCTAGTCCATAATCAGATAATCTATGAGCAGGACTGTTTAATAACTTTTAATTTTAGGATATTTTTTCTAATGACCTTTAATATTAACCCTTGTTCGCGTGATAAAAGGAATACATGTCATGTCCTGTGTGTGCTCTATATAGTCTTTCTACTGCTAGATAGATGTCATACAAGTATTATCTGTTAAATAATAAGACCGAGGAGAATACAAAATAGAAAAAGGTGATATTTGGTGGCTGAGTTTACAGGAGAGAGTCATATTTTGATGTAATGCTGCTGTAGCCATGCACCCGTTTCAAGAGCCTGTTTCATGTGGCTGCCTGCACACTTGACCTGTGTTTACAGATTTGAGCATTCAATTCCAAGTCACACCACAGGCAGCCCACCTTCAATGAGTGCAGTTTGAAAAGGCTACAATGTCTTTGGATTAGATGCTTCTATGCGGAAAGTTTCCCATAGTTATGCCACAGGGAATAATTTTACATCTTCGGATTATTACATTTACCAATTTCTGGCCATCAGTGAGAAAGGGGGAGCACAGGCATTCTAATAACGATGAAGGGCAAGTTGGGCAATGGTGACAAGGAGACACCTAAAACCCTGGCAGGCTTTTTCCACCATGGTTCATGCAGCACTGGATGTGCGTGTGATAGCATTCTAAAAATAAAACAATGGTTACGATTGTTATTGGGAGGACATAGTTTTAGAAAAATAAACTGCTCTTAGAAGATGGCTTTAGTGACATAAACATATTAATGCTGATATATAAATCACAGGGTCCTTCTACATTTTCATTATCTTCCTCGGAGGATTTACCACACTATAAATGAGATTCTATAGGAAATTCACCCATATATAAAAATTTATAGTGTGAGTCAAGCCTATAAGGATTAACATTCAAATCATTATATCTATATTTTAATCATAGTTGTAATCAATTATAGTTACATAATTTTGACTTTTCTCAGGCCATTTTTAATACGCTGTGGCTGCTGTATTAATACTTTTTTGGTTGTTGAGAGGAATCACAAATGGTTTCTTAAATTAGAGAAAGAAAAACATTGAATTCTTAAGCAGATAAAAAAGGCTTAAATACATCATGATTAAACCATATGTCTTGTACGATCATCTCTTAAGTACTATAAGTCTTTACAGATGTACTGACCTCTTAGATTCCACAGCACAAATGAATCCCATTGCAACTGTGATATATTAATATTTGTCAAAGTCCTCCAAATTGAAAAGATTTTCTTTTCCTAGTACATGGGATTGCTTAGTTGAAAATTAAAGTTCTTGTCCAAATAGAGCTGACAATTTGTTGCCTTCTATTCTGGGGAAATTTCTCCTTCCTTCTGTTAGATAATATTTATTGTGTTTCATTTTTAATAGCTTGAGAACAATACTGGCCTATTCATAGTTACTAGAAAATGTTCAAGTCTTTAGGAGCAAATGAAGTTGAGAGTACCTAAATATCTTGAAGACTATGTCACCTTCATGTGTAGAAAATCTGACTCAGACAAGAAGGGTAGAACACTACAACATCATTATTTTCGTATTTTCCACATTATTATTCTGTTTCAGTAGTTGTTTAATCAACAAGAAATTAAAAAATATTTGGAGATGTACTTTGTCCTGAAAACAGTTTTACCTTCGTAATATTTATGAGTATTGTCTAAGAGCTGGGAGAATATGAATGGAAATTTTCTCTCATTTCTACTGTTGCAGGCTCTCTGCAGCACAGGGACATGTCATGACAGCTAACCTTCAAACAGTAGAAAACGCATCTCTGAAACATAATTAATGTGGATTGATTTTAGAAAACTAAAGGTTGCAATCAAAAAAAACCAACCAACCAACCCATTCATCCAGTCCACCATAAAACAGACTAATCCTGCCCCTAATCTTTAACTCAATTGGAATCTAGCTAAAATGAGACAGGTGAGCCTGATGCTTCCAATGCAATGGAGTTAATGCAAACGCTAGGTAGTTTATTTTCAAGTCACATATAAATATGATTTATAAGAAATAGCATCAATTGAGTTTGATCACTTAAGAATTTGCTTTTTAAGTCATCCTCTGAACCTTGATATTGAATTAGTAGTGGTATTTTGAGCCCTAAAATGTGCATCTTTATATATTATTTACATTTCCATTCTGACTTATTTGTGTCTTTTGAACACTCCAATGATATTTTTTAAAATCATAATTTTCTTTCTCAAAAATGGTAATTTTTGTTGGGTTCAGAAGGAACTTTCCATACTGCACTGTAGGAGACCTGGGTTAGGCAATATATAGGTTTCTACATAAGAAAGTTCTGCCTTGACCATGCAAGGATCAAGTATTGGAAAATTTAATTCCCAACACAAAATGGAAAGTGGTCAGAAGATTGTGTATTATATCATGGTCTCTGTGGAGTGTGCAATAGTTGCAAGTCTGGGGCAGATTGTGAGCCAACAATGTGAATTAATAATTTTGCACTTAGAGGGGTAATTGCAAAGGAAAGGATAAAATTTTGTGTTGATTTAACAGAAGACTCTTGCAGTGTGATAAGCATAAGTGATTTTTCTAAAACGATGGGTACAACAGAACACATGCAATGGCTAAATTACATCTTTAAGAAGAAATTGTCCATAGAGTAGCAAAATCCCATTTACAAAAAAATTACCTGATGCCTTTTAGCAGATGGATGATAACCCTAAATAGAGAAGGACAATCACACACAGAAAAGTAGGACATAATTAATATAAATATAAGCTTATTGAATGCATGTCATTCATTTTATGTATTGTTGCAGAAAATTTTTCATAACTAAGTGCTTGTATCTATTCTGCATTAAGAATCTACAGTAGCTGTGTGTGTAATCTACAATAAACATCTGCCCTGTTAAAAATAGCTGCACAGCTTTTTGTCTGAACTTTTTTGGTCCTGGTTCGCAACTAGTGAATTTCTTAGAAAGAGTATGGGACAGGGAATCTCTCCCAGCTTTCCCTGAAAAAATCAACTCTTAACTCAGCATAAAATTTCTGTCAATTTATACTTAAATAGAATGCAATAGATGCAACAAATAAAAAGAAATGTCCGTTTCTCTCTGTGTCTCTCAAAACTCACCATCAAAAACTGTTAATGGAGGAATGCCAGTGGATGTACTGCATAGTCCGGAAGAGCAGAAAATCTGTCAGATGGTTAACACAAAAATAGACACAGAAGTAAAAATTCACTTTCTGCTTGATCTCCCAAGCACACATGGATCAAAATAATAATGGCAACAAGAAGCAGCTTTTCTTCCATACAACAAAGAACAGCCATAGTCAATGGCCTCGAGTGCTGAGAGCATGCAGGAGGCGTACAGGGAAGTTACAAGATGTGATTATTCTAATGGAGCATTGTTGCTGATCTATCAGCATTCCATGCACCATTGCAGTGGCACAACCAAGACCAGAGAATTTTGAGCTGCAAAAAAATATGCTATGAAATGTCAGATGTTTAGTAATGGACAGATCCCACAAGAGACATCATTGGTGAGCAGACAGGTGGGATCCCATAGCAAAAGCATTGCCTTATTATTTAGTGTGGAGTAATTTCTCTGGAATCTTAATAATTTGGGTACCAGGAAACAGACTGAATAAAGATGGTAATTCTTGATGGGGTTTAAGACTTTGTGAGAGAGAGATGGATAGATTCACTTATATATCTTTTAGCATTCAGAAGACAAGAGAAAGCCATTAACTACTCATGATTGTAGTTGTGCTGAATACTGTATAATGTGTGAAGCTACTGTGAAAAAGATACAAAACTGCATGTTGAATAATAATTATTAAAAGATTTCTGTATATACCCTAGAGACTGCCGATTAATATACAAGGAGGTCAATTGCAGTAAATATGTGAGATATTTTGTCAGAAAATGCTATCAAGCATGATTCTGCAAAAGAAGCAAATAAAATTGAGAAAACACTAAGGAGATTCCTGTTTTTTAAAAAAACAAATAATAAAACAACAGCTGTATGTCTGTTTTTTTCTAAGATCAGCTTTTTTTTTTTTTCCACTATTAGAGTTGTTTTTAGGTACAATTTTTTTAGTAACGCTACCAGTAGTTATTTTCCTTTTTTGATGTATTGATCACGGTCTAGAAAAGCAACAGTTCAGAATTAAGGACTCTGTTACTGCAAAAAGAACACCAGCAGTTTAAATATCTACATCTCTTATATTCTCCAAAATAGACTGTGAAGTGTATAAAAGAAATATACAGTAATTTCACGACCATAAGGTGCACCGGACTATAAGGCGCACTTTTTTTTTGCAGTGAGGATCCACCCCCAGCTCCCCCCGCACGGTTGCTTGCCGAGGCCCCGCCTCAACCCGGCAGCCACTGGCCCCCGGGCTCGCCTGTACCCAGCAGCCATGGGCCCCCGGGACTGCCTGGACCCGGGAGGGGCGGCACCGCAGGCCCCCTGGTCCGCCTTCACCTGGCAGCCATGGGTCCCAGGCCCGCCTCCACTTGGCAGGGGTGGTGCCGCGGGCCCCTGGGCCCGCCTCTAGCCGACTGCCGTGGCACTTCTGGCTCCCCCCATGGCTCACAGCTCACACTTCCGGTTTGGCAAATTTCACAACTTTGTACATCAGATAAGGCGCACTGGACTACAAGGTGCACTTCCGGGTTCAAGGGAAAATTTTAGTCAAAAGGGTGCGCCTTATAATCGTGAAATTACTGTATTCTGTTTCAGTCAACCATGTATGTTTATCAATATATTAATGGGAGCTGAGTAGCAATGGAGTCTCCAGAAACAGCAACTGGAAACATTTTACTGATGGCACCATTGGGACAATTAATTATTCAGTTTCACATGGAGAAATACGTTAGTGTAGCTAAATGAAGATAGAACACAACACTTAAAACAAAGCGTTCCTCATTTAACGCATAAATTCATGTACATAGGCCTAGTTTATTTTTGTCAGCAAATATGCAGCTTCCAGTACCATTGACTGGTCAAAATAGATACATTATTGACAGAGGCAGAAAATAAGGTGTTCAGTAACATACACACCTTTTCTTCTACAGCTCTGTGTCTGTCTGTCACCTTTTCTTCTACAGCTCTGTGTCTGTCAGTGTAATTTTGAAAGATAGAAATCTTCTATATCACTTATGAAAAAGCATTTTGGATTTGGAAAGAAGGAAGCACTTGAGGCATGCTGGTTTTATTTCATATTAATTTATAAACGTAATTATCTCTATTCTGCATAGATATTTACATCAATGTGTTTAGTACTTAAAAGAAGATAAAAACATATATGCAACATTTTGATGACTTACATGGCATTATGTCATTACAAAAGAAAAATGAAGTTGAGAAGAATTTACCTACACACAAGAGACAGTTTATTACATTTCGCCTTAAAAATCAATAAACAAAAATTTAAGAAGTTACAGTACTTTAGACCTTGCAAAACCCTGAATTTAGCTCCACTTCCTAAACACAAGATAAATGATGTTTACAGAGTATATTTATCATATTCACACTTAGAGAGGTTTCAACCAAAGCCTATTACCAGAATGATACTTACTCTGTGATGGCAAAAAAAATAATAGGCACAAAAATAGAGAAAATTCACATATTCACAGTATCTTCCTGCATGGAACCAAAAAATCGATAAAGAGCCATCAGGAGTTAAAAAACCAAAAATTATGCTTTTCCATACATTTTCATGCCCTAACATTGATTCCAAAGCCCACTGTGGAGCATCTTAACTTTTCTTTGCAGGTTTTTATGCTCTGCTCCTACATAAGCAATCCTATTTCAATATTACTTAGTTTAGCCCAGTATGACCTGGATTGAAGAACTTGGCTTCCTCTTTCAATGGTAAACTAGAAAAAATAATGCATCTGAGCTTCCAGAGCTGCCACAGCATTTGAATGAAATATGTTTCATTTCTAACATTTTGAATCATATGTGATTTGGGTTGCAAGCCAAAGTCCAAAAAGAATTTTGCAAAAAATCTCTGTTCTTATTTAAAAGTCAGGAATTATGACTTTTTACAACTTCTAACTCAAATTTCAGAAAGAGAAATGAAAGCTATTTAGCATTCGTTTGTGTAGCTATTTTTGGCATTAGGAAAATAAGTCACTTAGTATGCACTGCATTATTGTACTGTTGTGCTGGCACCAATTTGTTTGTTTACTGATTGAAGCTAATTTAGCCAGTTTATAACATGTCAGAATTTTTCCAGGGGTTATAGAATACATGTTTTTTGGAGGCTTGCACAACCACTGATAATTAGAACACTAGCCCTTGGGTTGTTTCCTTTCTGTTTTTCCAAAAGGAATAAAAAACCACCTGGATGTGTTAAAACACCTGGGTAATTTATATGGAACACACACAACATACACATACACTTTCTTCTCCAAAACAGTAGAGCTTCTGTTTCGATGCTGGCACAGAAATGATTGATATAACTAACAACTGATGAAGTGAAACCACTAGCTGTTAATAATGTCACAGTAAGCTTGTGTTTGTTGTTATACAAAATAAGGGCCCAATTCCTGTGTATATTCTTCATTGACATTACACAGAGATAAAAAATGACATCTAAAATTGATTTTTTTCTATTACTTCTCCTAAAAAAGATTGCAGCACTGCATCCAAAAGGACTATAAAATATTTCCACAGAAAAACTTCTACCCAGATAAATGAATAATATTTGTAAAACAACATATTTTAAAAAGCAGTTTTATTTTTTTTTACATAGAAAAGACTTCCATTTTTTAAAAATAATTATAAGACTTCCAGATGTGAAAAGAACTATTTTCCATCAAATTCCTGAAGTAAATTTAGCCAGCAATCAAAAATATCCTAATTTTCATTACATTTTTGGGGAAGGATTTGCTTGATAATTCACCATAATTTTAAATGACTGATTTGTGGGAAACCAAAATACTGCTGTTCATTTGTAAATCACTTTCTACAGAACCAACAGTTGATTATCAGTTTGCAAATTAAGACAAGGCAAAGTAAAATTATTCCTCCAAGTAAATGAATAGGAAAGTTTTAAGATACAAAAAAGTGTGACATTGTCTTCGATTTGGTTTAAAAGCTCTACTCTGTTCACAAGGCCCACAGTGTTCATACATAAAAAAGGAGTGGGAATTGGGCATCCAGTACAATTTTCTTTCATTTAATTTTTTAAATGACATCTTCTATAACTATTGAAAGAACAGCAATCCCTAAAAAACTTCAAATGTTCCAAAATCTCAACAAAAACTCATGGAGAAAAGAAGACAAAACTACTTATCTCTTTCTTTTGTGACAGACTTATGGCAAGGACGCTAAAGGTGTTTTGCCTTATCACACATCCTAGAAAAAGAAGAAAAATATTAAAATTAAAATAAAAACGAACAGAAATTTAAGAGAAAAAATTTTAGCATGTATTATTCCTGGGTGATTTATACTTAATAATTAAGTAAAATGCCAGTTTCTTCATTCTTCTCTTGTACTGGATCATGATGACCTATCCATGTGACTACATGTGGGTACAAAGGGATCTTCAAAACTTGGTTTATGCAGCTGAGAAGAGTAAAAAAATCTTACTGTCTTTACTCACACAAAACCACAGTTTTGCTACAGGATGCAAGTACAGTAAATTCACGAATACAAGCCGCACTGAGTATAAGCCGCATCTCTGGGTGTTGGCAAATATTTCGTTTTTTGTCCATAAATAAGCCGCACCCGAGTATAAGCCACTCTGTCATTCGCAGCGAGGACCCGCGTGCAACAAAGTTGCCAAATAGTAACAGAACGGCGGCAGGGCGGAGTTTACTGGCTCAGCTAAGGCTGTGCAGGCTCGGCCCGCTCGGGGCTGCCGATGAGGCCAGGTAGCCCAGCCCGGCGCTGCCGCTCAGCGGGACCACTGGGGGCCAGCCGCCGTTGCCACTGGGCTTGGTCACCACGGCCCGGCACTGCCCTGTGTTGGCAGGCAGGGATGGAGCCCCCCCGGCTCCCGCGGTGGTGGGCGGGGACGGAGCCCCCCGCCGCCTCCCCGAGCCGCGGCAGTGGTGACCCGGGTCCCCCGCCGCCTCCCAGAGCCGCAGCAGTGGCGGCCTGGGTCCCCCCCCTCCTCCCCGGGCCGCGGCAATGGCAGCGCGGGTGCCCCGCCGCCTCCCAGAGCCGTGGCAGTGGCGGCGCGGGGCCCCCCGTCTCTCCCCCGGGCTGCGGCAGAGGAGGGAGGGAAAGAGCTCTCCCTCCTCTCTCCCCGCCCCCCGTGCTGCCTGCAGGGAGTCAGGCTCCACCCGTGGTGCAACAGAGTAACAATTTTTAACAATCGCAAAATGCCGACTTTGCAGCTGCTCGGCTCGGCACTCTGGCTGGCGCTTCTGAGGTTGTACATGTCAGAAAATTATTCACATATTAGCCACTCCTGAGTATTAGCCGCATTTCCGGTTTAGGAGTAAAATCTTAGTCAAATTGGTGCAGCTTGTATTCATGAAATTACTGTATATAAGCCCGTAGAAACAGTTAAGAAAATTCTTCCATCCAACTATACACATTGGGAAAAAAACCCCTAACCAGTCAAAAGCAAAACAGAAACACTTTTATTCCAAAAATGGGAAATATTTATGAGCCATGCAGCATTCTCCATACCAAGACACTGTAGGTACCTACTGCAAGTCCTCAGCCACCCTGCCTGCAAACTGCGGTGTAGGGAGAACAAAAGTGATGCTGTAGGAGACTGGACATAGTTTTTTGTGGATCTGTGGTTCATTTTCAAACACTGTAAAAATACCATGATGAAGTTCCTCTGTCCTTTGCCAAACCTGGGCTGTGTTGAGGCCTCTTCCTGACAGCATTCCATGCCCTTGCACCCTCCTCAAGGGCTTGCATGGCACCAATCAGCCATTACCACATCAGCCTGTGGAGAAGGGCCCAGCCCTGGATGCCCCTTGGCTACCCTGAGAGCTTATATTCTTCCACCTGCTGCTTTCAGGTCATGGAATCAAAAACTGAAGTGGGCTCATGTGTGGAGGCAGCTTGGGATGCTGGGGAGAGGGCAGGAAGAGGAGCATGCTGGAGGCATGGCACGCACTGCCTGCCCGGGAGTGTAGGGCTGCAGGCAGCCCAGGCTGCTCAACATCGCCCCTGGCACGGCCCACAACTCCATATCAAAGCAAACAACAAGAGCTGCAGTGTAAAACTGCCTGACTTTTATTTCTGCCTTTCCAAGCTATTGGCTCCTTCACTAATAATCGGGATTTATTACTGGGCCCATCTGCTGCCTCTCTAAGGTCAAAAGGTAAACCGCAGCCATCGCTGATGTCACCATCAAGGTAGCTAGTAGCAAATGGACCCTGACAAGTGTACTTTTAAAAGAATATTGTGGCAAGAGCACTCTGAGCATGAAAGTCAAGCTGATAAAGAAAATAAAGTTCAAAATACTAAAAAGATGTCAGCTTTTAACCCATTAATCCAAGTGATGGAGTCCAGCTGTCAGTCTTCTATCTGAGCAGCAGTCAGAAAGAAGAATGACCTACTATGTCCAGTGAAATGTAATCAGGTCAATCTCTCTACAAGGAAATTCCTAGCATATTACATTTTACTGTATTCCTCATGCAGACTCCTCAAATGTACCAGGAAGTAAGAGTGGAAAGAGGATGAAGTCCTTGCCACAGTATTTGCCATTTCTTCTTGACGTAACGATGTTTCATGAAGAGCCATCACTGTGGTTTTGTTTCTCAGCTTTTCATTTTCTCTCACCAAGACCTGGATCTAAGGCATTTATTTCTGTAGCTAAAGCAACATTTTTCAAGTTCAAGGGATAACCTCTGTCCCTTGCAACTGCAGTCCTCCTGATTTCTGACGCTGCTGTAATAAGGATCACAGTTTTCCTTCTGCATTGCTCTGTGTTTTTATTCAGGGTGATGTAAAGGGACCGCAGCTAAGGTTAAATTCTCCAGATAATTTTGTTGGTGCGTTTTATCAGTTTCCGGGCAGGAAACTCCTTTTCGACTGCATTTCCAGCTGAGAATAGAAAGTGAAAAGGGCAGAAAGACTGATGTGAGATAGAGCAGCCCTTTTTCCAGTGGAGATGGAGGATTTACCTCACAGTTTGAGAACAAATTAGAAACTGACAATGTGTCAACAAAGAATTACTTGCTTTGTCTCAGCTAATGTTTCAGAGAGGTTATCTATATCCATGCAGCAACACCGCAAACAAGCAGCAGGTTGCTGACAACTGATGTAAATAGCTACAATTCCTCTACTCTCAGGGTCATACATTACTAGCATCATTTTCTTCTTTCCATATCAAGCAGTTGGTGGAGATAGTGATTTGTAGCATATATATACAAATGAATTTCCAGTCAACAGAGACATAAAGAAGATTTTTTTTTTTCTGATTCCAGGTGCCGCACCATCAGCAAGTGCTCATAGTCTGCAAATACTTCAGCAATTTATTTTTACCTTCTGAGGGCAGGATGGGGAGTGAAAACTGAAGCCATGGGTAAGTAGGAGCTTGTTTAGATTAAACTTTCAGATCTTTTGCTTTTCCACCTTGCATATAAGGACTTACATTCCTTTCCCAGCAGCAAGCAACAAGTACAGTGGCATCGACTCTGCATGTGATTAGTGGTGAGTCTTTCTCATTAAGATCTCTTCACTATTTAAGGTGATGATGACTACAATGTCATAAAATCATAGAATGACAGAATGGTTTATGTTGAAAGAGATTTTAAATATCACCTCATTCCAAAAGCACTGCCATGGTCAGGGACACCTCCCACTAGACCAGGTTGCTCAGGGTCCCATCCAGCCTAGCCCTGAACACTTCCAGGGATGCAACATACACATTTCTGGACAGCTTGTGCCAATGTCTCACCACCCTCACAGTTAAAAATTTCTTCCTAAAGTCTAATCTATATTGACCTTCCTTCATCTTAGACATTATCCCTTGTCCTACCACTACTTGTAAAAATTCTCTCTTCAGCCTTTTTGTAAGCCACTTTTAGGCACAGGAAGTCTGTGATAATATCTTCCCAGAGCCTTCTTTTCTCCAGTCTGAACAGCCCCAGCTCTCTCAGCCTGTCTTCAGACTCCCTCTAGCATGGATGCCACATGTTTTTCTTCCATGTTTATATTCCCTTGGGTATTTGCTGCTAATGCCTCTACTAAAGGTCCAGAACCGATTGGTCAAATCCAGATTCACCTCTGACAAAACTCTCCTTATGCATCCACCTACATCCCAATCCTGACAGCCACAGACAAGTATATTCCATACCAGTTTTAGTATTAGTTAACCAGAGACACACATCACCTTAGTGCAGCTGCCAGGATTTGGGAAAGGAAGTGACTGGAAATCCTCAGCCGTCCACTGAACTTCTGTGTCACTCTGAAATGGTTTATGACTGTAAGGCTCAAATCACAATATCCATTTGCATCTGAGGTGGATTGTGCAGAAGTGGACGTGATAAATGTGTTTAATATGGGTCAGTTGCTGGAGAGTGAAGTGTTTGTTCTGCCACAGTGTGTGGATCTTCTCCCATACAAGACATACGTATATTACTGAGAATAAAATTGACCCATGAAAATTAAGAGTTTTAAATGTGGAGTCTAATTTCTGCCATCAAAGTGTGAAAAATTAAAAGTCCTGCTTTCAGTACCAATTTCAGCATAGCTTTACCTTTGAAGCTGTCTGAACACCTGGATTATTTTCCAGTGTATTTGATTCTCTAGAATAAAGGGTGTCTGCAAAGAAGGCTTAAGAGCAAATAAACTGAATGGAAAGCTAGTCACAGTGGTCAGATTGTCAGTCATGGAGGTTACATCTGTGCAAGGAATGGGTATGGCAGGAGCAGAGGGCAAATTTACCCCCTGGTACCTCACCAATCTACCTGTGCTCAGAGTAGTAGTAAATGCCTCTAGAGATAATGGGGTATTTCAGTCTCTGTTTGTTTGTGCCTTGGCCTCTGCTGAGGTTAAAACTGTGCCAGCTGCTGATAACTCTAATGGTGTTTTTCTGATATGGAAACCTATTCACCAGAGATCATAATGGGAGTATCAGTGTTTAGTACAAGTCCTTTGCAGTTATCAGATATAAATGGCCTTTGGTCTGTAATGACCTCACAGGCCAGACCAAAGCCAGGAATTCAGAGAGAGAGAGGAAAAAGGATGACGATTATTTTATTTTAATAATACAGAAAGAGGAGATGTGACATGTTTGAAAAGAAATCCTTTAAGGTTTACACCTTAACCTCTTTCAGGTCATTAAGGGAAAGCCATTAATTTGTTTTAGAATAGAGAAGAAAGATAAAACCACACAAAAAATACTATGCAATAGATGAACACATGTGCCTTGAGAGGAAGACAATTTAGTCTTAGAAGCATCATTGTACTTCTCCCAATTACATTTGTTCACCTGCTTCTTAAGTGTACGCTTGTGGCTTGTTAACAAAATGGAATTGTTTGCTATACAGAGGCTCCTAGGTGCAAAGTTAGAGCTAGACTTGTATTGTTGCTGTCCTGTTGTACTGTGTGGCAGGTTTCTAAGTTTTTCTTCCAGTTTTAATGTCTCTTCTTTATGTTCTTTGTAATTATGGAAGTAGAATCTTCTAAGTCTATTTCGTCCTTCAAATCAACATGGCAAAAATATCAATTCAGGTAATGAGGCACAGGTGTACCTTGTAGGCACTCCATAAAGAATTCTTTCCTGGGGAATCAGACCAAAGTTACTCAGCACATTTCTGTAATTGTACTACATTAGGCAAATTACTATATTAAATAGCCCACATGCTCACATTTCCACCTGAGTGGGGTGACACTAGGTTGTGCACTTGGGTTGTAATAAATAATAGGCAAGAGGAAACAATTAGTTTAAGTAGACTTGCTAAAAAGAACTTTTCTGCCTTTTTCACTCTTGTGTTTAATCATGATTCTTCATTTCTGCATTTTGCTGCAAAGAAGACAAAAAGGGTCATAGAAGTTCCCACTATTGTCATTTAGGCTCCTTCTTCATTCTTTTGTCCTTCCTTCTCCTTATCCCGTCTTTTTATAGCAACAATGTGTGTGAGACACTCTGCTCCAGCTCTAGACAGTCATTTTTCAAATAACCCCTGTGTGTATCAGATCCTTGATCTGTAATTTTTTGGATCAAATGTTCTGACTGCTCCTCTGTGTGTTTGTAACTCCATCTAAAATGTCGTGAGACACTGGCACTATTTTGGTCAAATCCTCAGAAGACATTACTGAACATTTATTTCCTAAAATAACTGGCAATTGTTTTAATTTCTCTGGGTTTTTTTTTCTCCCTTTAAACTCTATTTGTTTCTCTCATTGAATAAATGTTTCTGTTCCTTATTTGTTAATTTTTTACTGTCTTGTGTTAATTTCTTTTTAGTTATTTAGAGGATTTTTTTTTCCCTTTTAGCAATAGGTCAATACAATTTAAGTATCATGAGACACTTCTCTCTATTTATTTCCATCAAAATACCATCTTTGTGGACTTAAACCTACCTGTCAAAGTGCAAAAAAGTTGTCAATCAAACTGGAGATTACTGTCCAGAAGGTTGGTTAAAAAAAATAAGTGTACTATATATCAAAGCTCTTCAAGATCAACAACCGACTTCTTCTCACAGATAATTTCTTAAAGGCTAATAATTTTCAGTGTCTGTCACAGAGAATTGAGCACTCAGTTGACCTTCTTTACATGGTGACCATAAGTATCATTTGTAGAGATATTTTATTAAAACTCTAGGTCCAGAGGTATCATTTGTAGAGACTGTTTATTTAAGTCTTCAGAATTATTTTTGCTCCCAAATTATACAAGTATGAAGCTCTTGGGGAACATAATTGTAAAGGCAGGAAATATTGTATGTAAAGGTGAAATGCAATGATATATAAAAATTGATAATTTTACCCCCTACATCTTTCAATTCAATCAGAGTGTGTTAGATATATTCCTTTTTTGCATGAAATCACTGACTCTTTCATGACAGCCCTCTTCCCACCACTTTGTCCCACTTCTCTGAATCTGGTTAGCTAATCATAATGCTTACAAAAGCAACACCTTTGAGGAAAGCATACAGCTGCTGATTATGCTACTTATTTCCTTATAATGTGTCAATAAAAAGGTAATTACTTTTCATTTGCTTTTAGAGTTATAATTGTCTTGGATGAAAAAATTTGCCTGCTCGAACCAAATCCCGGAGATGAAAGCAGAAGGAAAGACAATAACCTCACTATTTTCTTCAAGATAGAAGACATTACTATTAAAAAAATACATTGAGAGATTCTTTAAAATACTTGTTCTGAAAGCAAAATGACCATACTTCTCTTAAAACATGTTGTTCCAATAAATGATCATATACTGAAAAACTATATCCATGTTGGGATGATTATATCAAAATGAATGACAAGAATACATTTCAAAACTCTTTGTTATTGCAGCTAAATTTAAAGTAATTTAAAATTGTGGGGTTTTGTCCTGCTGTCCTCTCCCTGCTATCAACTTTTCTTGCACTTTTGAAATGAAAATATTGTGGAAAACATCAATCACATTAAAAAGTCTAACACCTTTCTGAGAACAGCATATGATGATTTTATTTTTGGTTACTTGACTGCTTACAGCTGATTATGGCATCATATATTAGTTGTAAAATTTGCCTTCATTGGTGTCAAATGCAAAGCCTTGTTAATTGAGGACAGGATATACTAGGCAATTTATGTGTGATTATCTTTTTATCAATAGGTATATTTTTGTATAATAGCTCTTAGCACCTGTATAACTTAATCAACCTCAAATGAGCCATGTCTTATTGATGCCAGTGCAAGTGCAGATAAGAGCATATTCTAATAGCACTGTTCTAGTGTCAAACAAATGTTACTGGCACTTTTTCTATTCATTTTGTCAACAGCCTTTTTCTTCCAATAGCTCTTAATTTTTTTACCAGCATTTTAATTAACAATAAGTTAGTAGTTCTTGTGGTGCCACAAACTGGTTTTGTGCATATTTTTTATCAAAGTTGCTGTACTCTAGTCTAGTCTATTCTACTCCTGGTATAATGAAGTGATGTTTCAAAAAGTTGGGCCTGCTACAGAGATGACTTCTTGTGATGACACTCATGTAAGTGCTTTCTACTCACACTTAAAAAAATTTGTGATTTTTTACATCTTGGAAGTACTGTAGGCACTATTGTGCATTTTAATGCAGTTTCCAGTGACAGCCACTAAAAGCTAATTGGTTCCTCACAAAGAAGAATTCTCCCTGCAATCATTTGGTCTGAATAATTCAGACTCTAGAAGATCCTCCAATTACTACTTTTTACACTATTACTGAGTCATTTCTACAGACCATGTTTTGAAGACATCTGTTATTTTAACACAAACTTTTAACACAAATTAGTCTTCTTTGAAAGGCATATTTTTATCAACAGTAGTATGTGAAACTGAGTGGCATATATGACTTACATTCAAATATTATTTTCACCAAGAAATCCACAGAACTTAACATTGGTGCTTTAATACAAGCACAGAATCTGCAAAACTTCTACCTCCAAAAGAAGTATTTCTGAAGTCAAGTGATTTAAAGCATGGAACACGTGGCGTTTCACAAGGGCAATAAGGAACTATAGATAAAGGGTTAAATATGCCTTCTGAATATTTAATAGTTTTATGTGTCTGTCTGTCCACAGCATTGTTGTCAAAAACTCAAACACATGAGTGAGTGAGCTTGAGAGTGGCACTTTTTGACGGAGTTACATGCTATGAATGGAGTCAATCAAGTGGGGAGTGAAAAATTCATTTTCTGACTGGGTTGTCAGAAGAATCATCAGGTGCTGATGACAACAAATAAAAAAAAAAAGACAGGGTGGAAAACAGGAGACTCCAGTACTGATCCCCCCTTTTCAGCTGTCCAGAACATAATTTCACAGCAATTATTGCCTCAGCTGGTTCTATTAACTACAGGTCTTAGATGTTTATCTAGTTTCAGGCCAAGATGCACAAGAAATTAAACCAATGTGAAGAAAAATACTGTGTCATGAAAAAACCCTATTTCTCTTGATATAAACTTTGAGGAGGGTGAGGTCAGCAGAGGATGAGTGCTACATGTTTTCAAAGACTCTGCGGAGTGTTATTGATCTCCTCTGAGGTTAACTCAACAGAATCTATAGGTGAGTAAATCCTCCCATTTTGAGAGGTACAGGATTTCTAATTCACATGGTTGTTTTGCTTTAGTTTATTAAACCAAGCCATAAAAGCAAGGCTAAGTTTCCAACAAAGGGATGAAAGGATGAGGAAGATGTTTTAAGGCAGTAACTTTTTGTTGTTTGTTGTTCACATGTTAAGTGCACTCTGTGGACTAGAGTGACGAGGGTCCCATTTCCAACACAGCATGGAGTGGGTGATCTCGTCAACTGTAAAATGAAGCCATAAGAGCACAGCATGAAAATGTATTAGCAACAGTTAGATAAGGGAGACCTCAGCAAGGCGTACACACTTCCAATTGGTGAAATAATGCTTTTACAAATTGTTTTTGGTACATTAAGTACCTTTCACAGCCAAAATTAAAAAAAAAAAAGAGAGAGAGAAAAAGTAGGCAAAAATAAATAAATAAACAGAGCCACAGAATTGCACATACAATAGACAGAGCTGGTTTTTTTCTCTCTCTCACAAAGTAATTTCATGCAGATTTTTTTTATTGAAATTGTTTCCCAAGTTGACAGATCTTGTGTACAATGATAAATGACAAAGTGCTATGCAGCTGTCAGCCTGTGCTCAGGGAAATTGCAGAAAAACTCCCTAATAATAATAATAAATATGCGTTTCTCCAAACAGAAGGTATTTTAAACTAGTAAGCACAGTGGTGTAGTAAAGTAGTATTAAACAGCAGTGAGGTGAAGCTGAGAAAAGATTTATATATTTGTACTAATCTAGCAGCTCTTTACTGGCTATGACATGCTGACAAGGAAACAAGGGTTATGAAAAATGATCTGACACTATGCTGTTAAATCTATGAATTTCAAAGTGGTGAATAGTCTGTGGCTTGCCAGGATTGAATGCTTGAGTTATTTCAATGATTGTTACAGAAAAACTAGGACAAACTGTAAATGCAATAATACCATAAGGAAGCCAGTTTAGTAAAGTGACACAGATGACCATAGCTGGTCTTTTTTGGAAAGTCACAGAATTTCAGATAGAATATTTAAGGTGTTGATTCCATTCAAAACATCTTTTAAAAGCAACTCTCTTTGTTAGGATAAATGGTCACATAAAATTGCCAGAGGAAGCTGAAGAACACGTGGTGCAATCTCTGTGCCAGCTCCTAAAATAGATTGAACATTTGTAGTTACAAGGACTTCTAGACTGTAACATAAACTGGGGGGGTGTGAGTTAAGAAAGTACTGTCTACATGTTTTCAAGTGGGCCTCAAAAATTTGGATCTCAATTCAGCACTTAATTTAATAAAACACAGAGTGTGTTTTGCTAAAACGCAACACTTGTCTCACACATGTTGAGGAGGTGCTGAGTTTCTTCTGCTGAATGTAATTTATTCCATATAGAAAAAACTCTTGATATTTTTAATTTTCTTTTCTATTGACAGTTGTGAATACCTGAAAATGCTATTGAGTTTCATTGTTCTTTGGTTTCTGTGGGAATTAAGAATATTTCTTGGCATTAATTTACTTCTATCTTTTGAGACTGAGATTAAACTTGGACGTTCCTCAAGTTTGGCATAGTGGGAAACAAATCTTACATCCTTCTCAGTTATGACTACATCTTTCAAACAGAAGGGGCAGAAAATCTCAGAAAAAGATTACAGTAATTTCACGACTATAAGGCGCACCCTTTTGACTAAAATTTTCTCCTGAACCCGGAAGTGCGCCTTATAGTCCGGTGCGCCTTATCTGATGTGCAAAGTTCGGAAATTTGCAAACCCGGAAGTGAGAGCTGCGAGCCGCGGGGCGAGCCGGCAGGGCCGCGGCTGCTGGGTGGAGGCGGGGACACGGGGCTGCAGCTGCCGGGTGGAGGCGGGGCCGAAGGGCCGGGACTGCCGGGTGCCTGCGGGGCTGGGGCTGTTGACTGGAGGCGGGGCCGCGGGACCGGGGCCGCTGGGTGGAGGCGAGGCTGGGGCTGCTGGGTGCCTTCGGGACCGGGGCTTCCGGGTGCCTGCGGGGCCGCGGGACTGGGGCTGCTGGGTGTCCGTGGGAGTGGGGCTTCCGGGTGCCTGCAGGACTGAGGCTACTGGGTGCCTGCCTGACCGGGGCTGCTGGGTGCCCGCGGGGCCATGGGACCGGGGCTGCTGGGTGCCCGCGGGGCCGCACACCGGGGCTGCTGGGTGCCCTCGGGGCTGTGGGACCGGGGCTGCTGGGTGCCCGCGGGGCCATGGGACCGGGGCTGCTGGGTGCCTGCCCGACTGGGGTTGCTGGGAGCCTGCGGGACCGGGGCTACTGGGTGCCCACGGGGCCCCGGCTTAGAGGTGCCTGGAGGACCGGGGCTGCTGGGTGCCCGCGGGGCTGCGAGGCCGGGGCTCCTGGCTGGAGGCGGGGTCGCGGCTGCTGGGTGCCCGCGGGGCCCCGGCTTAGAGGTGCCTGGAGGACCGGGGCTGCTGGGTGCCCGCGGGGCTGCGAGGCCGGGGCTCCTGGCTGGAGGCGGGGTCGCGGCTGCTGGGTGCCCGCGGGGCCATGGGACCGGAGCTGCTGGGTGCCCGTGGGAGCGGGGCTTCCAGGTGCCTGCGGGGCCGCGGGACCGGAGCTGCTGGGTGCCCGTGGGAGCGGGGCTTCCAGGTGCCTGCAGGGCCGCGGGAACGGAGCTGCTGGGTGCCTGCCCGACTGGGGCTGCTGGGTGCCCACGGGGCCGGGGCTTCCAGGTTCCGGCAGCACCGGGGCTGCTGGGTGCCTGCGGGGCCGGGGCTGCTGGATGCCTGCCCGACTGGGGCTGCTGGGTGCCCGTGGGGCCGCGGCTTCCAGGTTCTGGCAGCACCGAGGCTGCTGGGTGCCTGCGGGGCTGCGGCCGCTGGTTGCCTGCAGGACCCGGGCTGCTGGGTGCCCGCGGGGCTGTGAGGCCGCGGCTCCTGGCTGGAGGCGGGGTCGGGGCTGCTGGGTGCCGGTGGGGCCATGGGACCGGGGCTGCTGGGTGCCTGCCCGACAGGGGCTGCTGGGTGCCCGTGGGGCCGGGGCTTCCAGGTTCCGGCAGCACCGGGGCTGCTGGGTGCCCGCGGGGCTGCGAGGCCGGGGCTCCTGGCTGGAGGCGGGGTCGCGGCTGCTGGGTGCCCGCGGGGCCATGGGACCGGGGCTGCTGGGTGCCCGTGGGAGCGGGGCTTCCAGGTGCCTGCGGGGCCGCGGGAACGGAGCTGCTGGGTGCCCGTGGGAGCGGGGCTTCCAGGTGCCTGCGGGGCCGCGGGAACGGAGCTGCTGGGTGCCCGTGGGAGCGGGGCTTCCAGGTGCCTGCGGGGCCGCGGGAACGGAGCTGCTGGGTGCCCGTGGGAGCGGGGCTTCCAGGTGCCTGCGGGGCCGCGGGGCCGGGGCTGCTGGGTGCCCGCGGGGCCGCGGCTTCCAGGTTCCGGCAGCACCGGGGCTGCTGGGTGCCTGCGGGGCCGGGGCTGCTGGGTGCCCGTGGGGCCGCGGCTTCCAGGTTCCGGCAGCACCGAGGCTGCTGGGTGCCTGCGGGGCTGCGGCCGCTGGTTGCCTGCAGGACCCGGGCTGCTGGGTGCCCGCGGGGCTGCGAGGCCGGGGCTCCTGGCTGGAGGCGGGGTCGGGGCTGCTGGGTACCGGTGGGGCCATGGGACCGGGGCTGCTGGGTGCCTGCCCGACAGGGGCTGCTGGGTGCCCACGGGGCCGCACACCAGGGCTGCTGGCTGCCCACGCGGCTGCGGGACAGGGGCTTCCAGGTGCCTGCGGGGCCACGGGACCGGGGCTTCCGGGTGCCTGCGGGACCGGGACTGCTGGGTGCCCGCGGGGCCACGGGATCGGGGCTGCTGGGTGCCTGCGGGGCCGCGGGACATGGGCTACTGGGTGCCTGCAGAACCGGGGCTTCCAGATGCCTGCAGGGCCACGGGGCCGAGGCTGCTGGGTGCCCGTGGGGCCGCGGGACCGGGGCTGCTGGGTGCCGGCAGCACCGGGGCTTCCAGGTGCCCGCGGGGCCACGGGACAGGGGCTGCTGGGTGGAGGCAAGGCCGGGGCTTCCTGGTGCCCGCGCGACTGGGGCTGCTGGGGGCCTGCGGGGCTGCGAGACCGGGGCTCCTGGCTGGAGGCGGGGTCGGGCTTGCCGGGTGGAGGCGGGGCCACGGCGCCGTGGCAGCCGGATGGAGGCGGGGCCTCGTCCAGCAAACACGTGGGGGGAGCTGGGGGCGGAGCCTCGCTGCAAAAAAAAAAAGTGCGCCCTATAGTCCGGTGCGCCTTATCTGATCTACAAAGTTGCGAATTTTGCCGACTCCTGGGGGTGCGCCTTATAGTCCGGTGCGCCTTATGGTCGTGAAATTACTGTAATTAGATTTTGAGGTTGCATTGATTCTCCAGTGTTTTACAGCAAACTGGAACTTCTTTCCATTTCCTCAAGTCACAAAAAAAAAAAAAAAAAAAAAAAAAAATTCAATGATATTTCTGACAAATAATGTCTTGCTAATAAGCAAAACAGTGTTCTGGGGAGCTGTTGATTCATGCTGTGTCTCATGTCCTGGCAAAGAAGAGGTATTGTCTTGGGAAGATGAAATGACCATCATCTGCCTAGACATATTTGCTCCAGCCATATATGGGGGAGTTATGCTTCAATATATTTACAAATATACCCTAAATAAATATAAAATCTTAGAAAAGAAGAAAAAGGGGAAGAATAAGAAAGATGGGGGAAATAAAAACAAAAAGAAAAAAGAGGAAATTAATGATATAAAACCAGAAATGAAATGTGTTTGTTTTTGTAGATATTCCAGTTATTGCAGACAGGAGTCATGATTGGTATTATTATCACTAGAGGGTTAAAATAAATGGCTAAATTAAGTTTCTAGACTAAGTAATTTTTGTCAACAATGTGAGAAACCACATGCTAATGCATGAATCTGCGTCCATCAAAATTACACGTGAAAGTTTTACAAACATTTTGCTTCTCTTTTGCTTATTTCTTTGACTGATATCTTTAAATAAGCATGGAAAGGCCATATACCTTCATATTTTAGGGCCTGCATGAACTTTAATGAACTGCTTCTTTCTATGTCGGTTTTTTTGGGCTTTTTTGGGTTTTTTTTTTTGCTAGGCTTGTGCATTTCCTGATATCCTAATGCAATGGGATGCTGTAATGGGATATAAAGACAAACAAACTGAAAAAAGTCCTGTGTGTTGCTAATTTAATCTGATGTGGGAACCAATTACTCATAAAATGGTTTAGATTAGTTATGTGCATTTTTTAACAGATTTGAGGGGCACTTGAAATCTTATTTGCATACACTCAGACCTCTCAAGATTAATAAATGCTACTAATTTTTGGGTGAATGACAAACAAGAAAAATGAGGTAATAAATCATAAATAAAATAAGGGGTGTATTGGTATTTTCATAAAACATACGTAGGATGAGACTACATCCACTAAAGACCATGGGATTTGTTTCTCTTGAAATTACTACACTGCCAGACAGAACAATAAGGGGTTTTAACATTTTGAAAACGATAACACAGGTTTCATTTTGGCTAGTTGTCCTCCATTTTTGAGTTCTCACAGTTCAATCATTACAGATGAGGCGCTAATGCTGCACTTAAGGAGTGTGCCTGTGATCATAGCAGTCTCTACACCCAGATAAACTGAACTAAGTATGACCTAAAGTAGGTGAGTCACCTCCTACAAGCAATGGACATTTTCTTTTACAGCTAGACATAAAAGGCATGTATCCATCTCACTGAAATATCAACCTAGTATAATTCTGACATTAAAACCTTATCGAAAGAGCCCTCAGGAGACGAGAGATGTGAAACTTCCACATTCCTGTTGTCTCCTTAAAACCATCAAAAAAAAATTAAAATTTTAAAATTTAGTTCTTTCCTCATCAGAGTCAATATACCAGCAAATGAGTTACTAGACAGGATTTTATTGATTTGTACATATCAAAAGATCGTGAAGAGAAAGTGCAAATGCCCATCCTCTTTTGCTGCATTGCTCAATCAGTTTGATCTATTTTCCTTGATTGCTGGCTTCCAGCAATAAGCACAGGAACAAATTAATAAAAGATTTTAAAAAACCTTAATTTTAAAATTGCAAGGATAAAGGAAATCCTGAAATAATAAAGCTTTTTTTTTTAATAAATCTTCAAGTGGTCCTGATTTAATTGAGAAGTCCGTGATTTTAGTTAAACTAAGGGAAGAGGGTAAACCTCTTTTCATTCCCCCAAAATCTAAGCTGTTTCACTTAGATCTTGTTCATGTAAACTCACATGAGATCTGTCTTCCAGTCAAAATGAGATGTTTCTCTGCTCTCATTCATTTACTGGGTAGTTAACTATTTTTCTTCCTGAGCTTTCCAGGAAACGGTGCCTTATGTTTACCTTCTCACTTTGTTTGAATCATTGTTTGCCAACAAAACCACTTTCTAAAGCAAGGACTACAGTGTAATGAAAAGCAACTCCTGAAGTGTGGGTTAGAAAAGTATAACTTAGTGTTCATATTTGGACTAGTCTTCAGTGAAATTCTGCTCTTTTAAAGAATACCCAAATTTATTTCATGGATAAATACTTGAATTTATAAGGCCAAGGAGATAACTTGTGTGCATTCTCAGGATATAGTTGAGGGGAGAATTGAATTATGTTGATTTTCTTTTAAGTGTTTGTTTCAAAAGTAATTTCCAATACAGACCATTGGGAATTTTCCCTAAAATCTTCACCATGAAAACAGTGTTTGAAATACATGCAAAAGACTGTCCATCTACTTTCAGAAGGTTAAACTCTACTATGTTGCAGTACACAAACCAGTGCTGATGACCTTATTACCCTGACTACAGAATAAAGCCTACATTTATATCAACCAGACCACTTCATGTGGCTGTGGAATTCAAAGGAAAGGAATTCAAAGAGAAGTTAGTTCTAAAATTAACAAACCACTATGAGATAAATAGATTGGATTTTTTTATTCTGATCTTCCATTACCCTCTGTCTTCTTATCCCTTCTGTTCACAACCCTGGGACGAGTAGGAAAAAAGGCATGTTAGTGGTTCCTTGTGAACACAGTGCTCCCACTTTTAATTCCAAAGGAACACCCCCCTTGAGACCACATCCTTTGCCTCTTACTACATCATGGCCAAGTCTCTAATGACTGGATCGGTGACAGCCCCACAGGCAGGGTCTACTGCATGACTGTGTGATGCTGAAATAGCAGCATTTGACAAATTTAAAACTTGCTGTTTGTGCAGTCGCTAAAAACTGCACCATTAGCTGGTTTTTCAGATTGCATGAGTGCAGATCATTAAGTGTTATTACAGTATTAATTATTAGAAATGTCCTGTACTAGCCAAATTAAATTGGGATAGTCAGCGGCCTGCAAGTTCCCAATACCATGGATAATTTAACAGGATCTCTGCCACACTGTGCAAGGTATCTTCACATGTCAGTCACTTTATTTCACACTAAATATAAGTTTAGGATTTTTTCAAAAAATGTAAAGAACAACTTATATTTGGTATAATGATAATTTGGTCTAAGCAAATAACCAAAATGACACTTGTGTAAGGATTATATCCTCTGGAATGTTAGGAGTTAAATATATATATATCTACAGTTTGATGTCCTCATACAGCATGCATATTTAATTTTAATTGATGTTTTACACTGTTGTGTATATTCTGTCTGCTGTCATGATTTTATGTGATTTCTAGTGCTATTGATCTATACCAAGTTAGTAGAGAGTTTGAAATAAAAAAACTAAAAAGTTAAAAACTATTTTAGTAGTTAATGACTGAATCTTCATCACAGAAAAATTACTAGATATGTTTCATTGTCCAGAGTAAACTTTTCTATAGCACTTGCAGTACCTCCAGCCAGGCAACCCTAGGTGCCTTGCTGACCTCCCTATATCCATCTGGCTAAAAACAGTGTATTACTGCCTCTGTGCTGTAGTTATGCCTGACAAATACTGCTTGGCAGTCTCAGATTCCAATCAAGCTGGGTTTGGTTAGTGGGACCTTCCTTTCATTGAATATAAATGTTTGTGTACAGTGACTGTCCAAGCACTGTGACACATTCAGCATTGTGCTCAAGTTTTCAATTAAAGCTTGTCTTTATCCATTTGAAGGTGTTCTTGCTTGGAAGTGAAACTCCAAAACAAAGGAAGAAAAGCAGACATATGAAAAGAAATGAACAACTGTCATCAGCTCAATGTTTTCCTAAATAGGGTAGTAGACCAATACAGTTCTGGTTGCTATTTCAGGTAATGTCCAGCCAAAGAGCTGACAGAGAGGAATATGTGCAATAAAAAAAATAAATTAAAAAGTAAAAATAAAAATAAGAAGAAGTAAAAGAAATTCTGTTATCTATTCCCTATCTACTGCTTTCTCATTATTAAGAGGTGCACAACCAGCATAGCATAGGGATGGGTACCCTATAGGGGTACCCATAGGGTGCTTTCCCTTCCTTGGTGGAGCTAAGGTGTGCTTAGTTAGCTGTTACCATCAGGAGTGAAACTGGACTGTGAAACTCATCTTGCTAGTGTTAACAACTCTCTTATATCCTGCTGCAGCACATGGCTTCTTTTACTGTGCCAAAACCTGCAGTGCCACACCCTGCCATTTTACTAACAGTGCTGTTCACTGTTGCCCAGGAGGCCTTTAATTTTAAAAGATTTCCAAGAAAAACTACATTTTTAAGCTTTTTATGTAATTTTCTAAAAGATGCATTGGTTTCTTTAAAATTAAAGAGTAAAAGGTGTTGTTCTCTCTCTCTCTGGTTACTTACTGGCAATGCAAGTGGATTCAGGGGCCTCAGAAAGGACTGGAAGTGAAAAAGTCATAGGGATTGAGTGAACGCCCCTTTTTTAACGCTGTCCCACTTACTAATTCCATCTCCCTTACCACTGCCCTGGCAGTTTTAATGTCTTGAGTTTGCCTTGAATTTGTAACATGCTCTGGATGGCTGGCATTGGAGATGGATCTTTAGCTTTGACATACTCTACCAGGGCTATCAGCTGAGCCACTGAAGTGTTGAACTGCCTGCTTAATGTCATATGGCAGCCATAGATCATATATTCCTCCTCTTTCCTCACACATGAAACTCCCGGGATTGTATAAGCACGTTTGCAGTTTTGCAGTGTGTTGAAACACAGGACACTACGTAACAAGGTTTTCAGTAGCATCTATCCTGCATTCAAGCACTTCGGTTATGAACTTCATAGATTCCTCTTCTTCCATCTTCTTTGACAAAAGAAGGTTTTTAACATTATTGTCTCTATAAATCTTTTAACTACAATGGTAGAGCTTTTTAACAGGGTAGCCTTTTCACATCTGGTCAGATTTGCTTGATGGCAACTTAGAGAAAGCAGCCGAACAGTTTTATTTAGCTGACAAACTCCTATTAAAAGCACAGTGCAAGTTAAGGTGACAGATTCGGTCAGGAAGAGAAGAGAAAAGGACATATTTATTTACTTCAGTCATTTTATTATGCTTCTGTTCCTTTGTCTTTTTTCCATAAGGGATAAACTTCCTAAGGATGAGAAAGGAAATATAAAACAAAAGAACCCTATACTTATCTATCAGCCTCCAGATATCACAAACGTGGAGGGGAAAGTAGTTTTGTCTGTGTTGTTTTAAAACCTAGTCCTATCAACTGTGCAGACTGATCTTTACCACACTCAGAAAACAAACACTGAGCAGACAAATCAGCACACTGGCCTGTGGGACGCACAGCCCCACTGCTCTTAGTGGATTTCAGGAGTCAGAGATGTCCACTTCTGCGAAGAGGCACCAGACAGTTTAGATATTACACTATTTAGCTATTCCTACAGGGCCCTTAATCAGGGAATCAGCAAAGTTCACAGAAACAGCGCACTCCCCCAGAAACCAGATTAGTAAATTGAGGTTCTGTCTAAAAGGTAGTTCTATTAGTTACTCTAGAACTTACTTACTTTAAAAGAATGTGGCGAAATATGGCATGGAAAACGGGTTTCATTTTGCCTACCCAGTAAATAATTAGAAAGGTTCCCATAGAGACCTCTCTCTAAATAATCTTACTTTTAAAATTGGCTGTTATAAAGGTGTTAATATAGCCTGATAAATTTAAGATAAATCCAGTAATTTCCATTCACTTAGCAACTATGAAAGAGTAGAGAAGCAACCTGAAGTGAACAAAGGGTCAAGCAGCAGGAAATTTATGCTATGAACACCAATTCACACCTGTTAACTACTGTGACTAGGCAGCAGACAACACCAAGCATATCATTTAAATGGACTTTTCACAACTAGGTGTGCCATTAATTCACTGATTGGGGTCATTGAATCTGTTCCCTAGCAATTGTCCCAATTAAGCAGCCGTGCTATTTATCAGAGTGCTTATTAAGTTGATTTGTGAGTGTGTTTGTGTACCTTTACTTTAAACCCATATATACAATAAACAGCTGGTTCTAAAAAAGTGTATTCCCACCAGTAAAAAATAAATAGAGTCACACATGAGTGTGTTAATAATGCAAGGTAATAACCTCAGCAGAGAAAATGAGAAAAAAAGAAACAAAGAGCCATTAAGTACAAATAAATCATTGGGCACCAAGAGCATATAATATAGAATTTTTATTGATGCTTGACTACAAAAGTATCTCCAATTTTTGCTTTTTTTGGCTTTCATTTGCCAAAACTCTGACTGTCTGTGAAGCTTAATTATGGATTTGATCTTCAACAGTGTCAAAAGCTGATTAAAATGGAGTTGAAAAGGGGCACAAAAGAATGACTGCCTGCTGTGCGTGGGGTTATGTTCAATCATTGAGGATGCTTATAAGGGATCAATGAACAGGAACTCATTATATCCTGGCCAAAACTAGCCATAAGCCTGGGAAAGATGCTTATCTGCCGTCCAGCTAGGTCTATGAGGGTTAAATTATATATTGTTTTTACTGTTGTTTCATTTCACAAAACTGCAAAAGTCCAGGCAACATTTTGTCAGAAAAAAACAATAAAGAATATGAAAAGCCCATCTTCACAGAACATTGGACATTGCAAAACAACCTACAGCTATTATCGGATATATCAAAACTGACAAGTAAAACTTTGGCTGTTGATTGAACAATATTTCACATGGACAGCACAAGCTCGTCCGCATTCACTTTTAAATGGAGCTGCTTATCCTGGAGAACTATGGGTAGGAAGTTTATGAGCTTAATTGAATTGGTGGTATTTGGATGATTGAAAAAAATTGGTGACATTGCAAAACTGGTCGTTAGATTTTCAACAGCACTACACCTCTTGCTCAACACTCAGCTCTGGGAATGGCAGTGGATTTCAAGAGATACTGATCCTGTTCACATGTCTTTTCAAGGCACTCAGAAGAGGTTTATGGATCAATTGTTAATGTATTTGCAATTAATTTTGTCATGCTCAAAAGAAAAAAAAATAGGACCCCAAATGCTAAATCTTAATGGACTGACAATTACATTAGTCATATGTCCTAACAGACCCTCATTTTTTTCAAGGAAACATTTTGTCTTCTTTTGACTTCCAGCTGGAATCTAGGCATCTCCAAACCTCTGTCACATCCCCACATCTCTTCCTTGTAAGTCTGAAAGTCTTATTTTATTTATCTCTAATTCTATAACAGTCTTAAAATAACAATAATAATAATAATAATAATAATAATAGTTAAATTCCTTTGAAAAGCAATTTTATTCTCATGTAGTTTACAGAAAGGAAAACAGGAAAGAGAAGAGGGAAATCTCTCATGAAAAATGGTGTGTAAATTTCAGTTACTCTACAGATATGTGTTAGAAATTAGCTTAAGCATGAGCTATCTGCTTATCTTTATGAAGTATGTAGTGAAAGAAAAATAGCACATTCTGTTGCATACAGCACACTCAGTGGTGTTAAATGTCTGCCTCAAAGTGCATCGAATGCCTTGCCTGGGGATGCAGTTCCTCTGCATAGAGAGAGGGGTGGGAGGGGTGTGTCACTACAGGCATTATGGAGCTCTGGAATGACACCCAGGTTCACTGAGACTACTGCACTGACATCCACCACAAGTTCTTGCTTTTCTGCCAGGTATTGTATTGACGTTTTTTGACTGCCATTATTGGCTGGGGGGAAAAAAAAAGAGCGGGATGGGGGGGGATCTTCCAAAGGCATTTAAGCATAACATTAATCGGCCATTTTGCAGTTGGGAGCAATTGGCCATTCCATTCCATTGAAAGGATGCTATAAAATTTCATTTTTAGCATACAAATACTCACAGATAAAATTCTGAAATTCTGAAATTCTTCTATCACATCGCAGACTTTAGCAGCATTTCCAGTAGGAATGTGGGAAGTAGCTGGAAAGTCCTAGACAGCAAAGAATGAAGGAACCATCATAGTATGCTAACCATGTAATGGAAAAGGAATTAACACTACAAAAAACAGTTTGCATTTTGGACACCATTTCCTTTTCTTAGCCTACATAAACCTAAATTAAGTACTACTGCTGGATTCTTGAGATCAAATTGACAAAAGCAGGAGGAGTCGCAGATTTACATTTTTATCTATAGAGAAAGATTCCTTCAGCAGATTTTATTTTGTGGTCTAATTGAATAAACAAAATAAAATATAAACAAATAAAATAAAATATTTGGGTTACTTTTGGTGTCTCCTTTACTAGGCCCAGCAGA
>NC_046221.1:62232685-62272685 GCF_009819885.2 Catharus ustulatus | reverse complement strand
TTCTCTGCTAACATAAGATTTCTCCTTAGAATATGAAGGAAAATACCCATCTGATACTACTGATAATTAACCAAAACAAAAATTTTATTTCTGGGATATAGGAAATTAATCTCTCCCTAACACATATTAATCTCTACATTTGAGTGACTGATAGAATGTAATCATTGCTGGTGTTGTTCATTAGTGTAATAATTTTTAAATGTGCTTACCAATTAACCTTAAAATATTTAAACACAAGATCTAAAGTATTACAGGAAAATACTCTATCACGGTGTTCAGTTTCATACGCTTTGTTTCCTGTCAATTGTGGCAATGAACTTTATAAAGAAAACCTAATACTGAAGGTTGGTAATAAATGTTGAGTAAGAAGCCGGAAAGAAGCCTGTGGACAGCCAATAAAATGTGCTAGCAGCGCAAAGTGGAGGGCTTAAACTTCCATGCCATGAATTTAAAAATACAGTTATTTTATTTAGATTTTATGTCTCAACAAGAGTGTCCTGACAACATTTTTGCAACCACCTTTTCACCATTTCTAAGGAATTAATTTTCCCCTCTCCAGTGTTGTTTAGTCTTTAATCCTGAGTACAGTAATTTCACGACTATAAGGCGTACGCTTTTGACTAAAAGTTTTCCCCAAACCTGGAAGTGCGCCTTATAGTCCAGTGCGTCTTATATGATCTACAAAGTTGCAACATTTGCCACGCCGGAAGTGAAAGCCGCGAGGGGGGGCGGCGCTGCGGGAGCACCAAGTAGCGATGTGGGGGCAGCCACGGGCAGCCCCAGGCATAGGGAGCAGCATGGGCAGGAAGGCAGGGGGCGGACCCGGGCAGCCCCAGGCACCGGGAGCAGCGCGGGCAGGGAGGCGCTACTACTTTGTTACTTTGTAGTGCGCGGCGGCCTGAGCCGAGGGACCACAGTCCGATAGGGGCCAGCAGGACCCTAGTGCTGGGGGCAGTGGGGCCACACCTGATAGGGTCAGGCGGGGCTGCGGCACGCCAAGTCGAGCGAGGGACGGGCGGCAGGGCAGCTGGGCTGCTGAGCCGAGTGAGGCATGGGAGGCAGAGCAGTGGCACCGCTGAGCCGAGCGAGGGGCGGGTGGCAGGGCTGCTCCGCAGAGCCACGAGGGGGAACAGCATGGTGCCACAACGGAGCCACGAGGCAGAACGGCATGGCAGGAGCGCCGATCCAAGCGAGGGACGGGTGGCATGGCGGTGGTGCCGAGCCCAGTGAGGGACAGGCGGCATGGCAGGAGCGCTGAGCCAAGCGAGGGAACGGCACGGCGGCTCCGCGGAGCCGCGAGGGGGAACAGCACCGCGGCAGCATGGAGCCGCAAGGTGAAGGCGGCCCCGCGTCTTCGCCGAGCCGCGCCAGCCGGCACCGGGGGCAGGCGGGAGTGCCAGGGCCCACTGCACAGGGAGGGTGCCTGGGGCTGCCTTTGAAAGCTTACGCCAATCTGTGAAAAATGTTTCCAAATTGAGCCCCTACCAGTAAACTCCACGATCGCGGGTTTTCGTTACTAATTCGTTACTTTGTTGCGCGCGGCATGGATCTTCTCGGCAAAAAAAAAGGTGCGCCTTATAGTCTGGTGCACCTTATCTGATCTACAAAGTTGCGAAATGTGCCGGTTCCCAGGGGGTGCGCCTTATAGTCCGGTGCTCCTTATGGTCGTGAAATTACTGTACTCAGCAAGGGAAACCCTTGACCACAATAGTTGGAGGATATAGTGTGCTACTGATCATGCAGAAAGTACCATCAGAAGTGCAAATTAAGTATAAAAATTATAGATTCTCCTCTATTCACATGCATTCAGATTTGTTTTCATTAGCTCAGTGTCAAGTGTTGCATTTAACTGTGGCAGGTATGTAGACATTAAGATGATTTTAAAGATATTATCTTCTGAAAAATTACCTCTTGTAAGACTATCTATTAACAAAGTACTTTTCTAAATTGGACTTGCTCTTACCTAAGAATTTCCAAGTTCAGAGCAAAAGGTGATATCTCTTCTTGCACTAGCCAAGTTTTCAAACAAACAGTCTAGTCTACATGAGAAACTGAAGTGCTGTTAATTTGGTGCAGAATGGTTGTGTTGGTTTTTTGTCTGTTTTCATCCACTTGGGCACAAGGTAAACCACCAAATACATGATAAAAAACAGTGACACCACAGAAGTTATCTGTTCTTTACATTTGTTCCCTCTCACCTCCCCAAATCATAGCAGTGACTAGTTAGTCCATATTGCAAGTGGGCTATGCACTACTGACTAATTACTGGCTAAATAGCTTCAGAAGGGAAGACAGATGCATCGCTGCACTGAAAAAGACTGCAGCTTTTCACCCTAAGTTCAAAGGGTGATTTGGGGATCTGCTCCAACAAGCAGTTCCACATGGGAATAACTTTATCCACTGGGGCAGGACAGTTACTCCAAATTTTATGCATAAGTATGAAAAGGTTATCATATGATCCTACAATTTTTAGAAGAAAAAAATACCCTTTTGAGGTTATGTCAGTTTTGACTAACACAAGTGCAAAAAGCATGGCAGCCTTCCATATCCCAAGTCTGTGATAGTGGTGCTAAAATATGGAGATGACTAGCTGGGTAAAAATCCTCCAGGCAGGAGTTTGCAGTTATTGTTTACATTTACACAGTCTAGGGATTTCCATGTTGTTTAACAGGCCTCTGAGATAGCTACACTTATCATCCAAAAATGTTCCCTTATGTGGCACACAAATGTCATGCGAAAGGTGGGGGTGGGGGGGAAATCCTGCATGTAGGATTAGTTCAGGAGAGTTTGCTTTTAATTAGATGCTGTAGCATATTAAGTAGTATATAAGCAGTTCTTTTCTTTCCAATATCATGCAGAAACATTAGGACATAGCCTGTCCTGTGTAGGTGAAAAAAAATGCACTAATTTTAGTGAAGAGGAATAGGGAAATAAATCTTTGCAATATTTCTTTTATTCTGAGATGTCTCTGCAGTATGTCTAGGCAAGAGTCAGACATTGAAGGATTCCACAACATTTACAGATGTAGAGGGGAAAGCATCTGGGGTTAGGAATCAGCGTGACAAGGATGAGTGAGTCTTTTACAGTTTGCTAGGGCCAATACATTTTTGGGATGATGCATTATTCTACTCATTTACAGCAAGGAGTTGTGGAAAGTAGAGCCTGTGTCAATTGTGTGACTACAAGTCTTCTGAGAAGCAAGTGTGCTCCAGAGCAAGCGGTTTCAGGCCAACAGAACCTGTCTAACCTGTGCCTCTTGGTGCAATACTTTAGTTGCCATCACTGGCTCTCCATGCTGACCTTCTCCCCCTCCCACGCCACACAGTGCCAGTGTGGAACTGTCAGAGAGTGTCCAAAGGAGGGCATGAGGATGGTGAAGGACCTTGAGGGGAAGCCATGTGAGGAGGGGCTGAGGTCACTGGGTCTGTTCAGCCTGGAGGAGACTGAGTCACTGCTGTCACAGCTTCCTTGTGAGGGGAAGAGGAGGGGAAGGCACTGATCCCTGCTCTGAGGTGATCAGTGACAGGACCCAAGGGAATGGCCTGAAGCTGTGTCAGTGGAGGTTTAGGCTGGATATCAGGAAAAGGTTCTTCACCCAGAGGGTGGTTGGGCACCAGAACAGGCTTCCCAGGGAAGTGGTCATAGCACCAGCCTGACAGAGCTCAAGAAGCATTTGGACAATGCTCCCAGGCACATGGTGTGACTCTTGGGGATGGTCCTGTGCAGAGCCAGAAATTGCATTTGATGATCCTTGAAGGTTCCTTCCAACTCAGCATATTTTGTGATTCTGTTACAGGCTCAAACTTACTCTACTTCTCCCATCTCTCTCTAGGAGGATTGTCTCCCCAAATAGTGTTGAAGCCTTATCTCTTCTGATTCTTCCTTTTTCAGGTAATACTCTCTAGCATAACACAGGGAATCAATTTTTTGTTTTCTTCATCAAAATAAAATGCTTTCTTTGGTCACTACAAGATTGAGATGTAAGGACTTTCAGATTATGGAGTAGGAAACTTTGGGAAAGACAAAGTGGTTCTTTTATTTTTCTAAGTCTGTATTTTCAAAACTCAATTTTGCACTAATTCATGGAGCTCACCAGACTTAAATGTCAAAAGAGCAATTTCCCACCACAGGCCCAGGGACCACTCTGTCTTGTCTTGACTATTAGCCAGAGCTCTGCTTCTGACTCTGTAGCTTCATGCGCAGAACCCTTAACAGTTCAGGAGTCTGCTAGTACAATCTTTCCTTGCTTACACAACCTGCTGAGGGAAATTAAAATCTTAGTCCTCACTGAATGCTGAATTTGAAAAGGAAAAAAATAAAAGTAAAAATAATAAAAATTATACTTGCAGCAGTTTAATTACTATATTGACATGTATTCTAAAGCACTGTGTGATTAGCCTTCGTAGTTTTTCATGTTTAACAAATATTGGGTTTATCCTTCATCATATCACATCTTTCCTGAAAGGACAATGGTGGTTGAACATCAATGTGTCTAAAATGGCAATTTTATCCACATGATTCTAAAGACTTTTATCTGACCTTGACTCTGAAATGCTCAGAATCAACTCTTTATCAACATGCTCAGTGCACTCCCTTCTGATGAAGACATGGGAAACCTTGCTGGCTTTTGTGTATATTCTGTATGAAAAGTTATCCTGAGTCTGACTGAAACACTTCAATGTGGGAACACAAGTTGTAAGACTATGAAAAGTGAGCCGCAAAGCATGTTTGTGTTTGCAGAAGACATCTGAGCATCTCCCAGCTGGCAAAAGCATCAAGACATGGAGTCATCTTCAAGAAAGCTTTGGCTAATTGCACAGGATGTCTGATAAATGTTCTATCGCATTTGAATATCCTGTGTCTTCCATGGCTAATATCAGCTTTCTGATATTCTGTATGTTGCTTCTCACTGGGGTCCTCTGACACCCTAATCCCCTAGTGTCACTCGTGGCAGTCAGTCTGTAGTGTTACAAGATCAGCTGAGGCATGGATCTTTAATAAGATTAAGATTCATTAGTATGGTTTTAGCCCTTTCCTTTTCTAAGGCAGAGGAACAGAATTACACTCAAGGCTTACAGCAACAACTTCAAGCATTTGCTAAAAATTTCCTTCCCCCCTCTTCTCTCAGTAATCTACTAATTGCAGATTTGTATACAAACTGCTAATTTGTATAAACACCTTAATTAAAACAGAAAGCAAAAATAACAAAAAGCATTTGATGTTTTGATTGAAAATATCTTTTCACAGAATCACAGAACATTCTGAGTTGGAAAGGACCCTCAGGGATCATCAAGTCCAACTCTCAAGTAAATTGCCCATTTGGGGATCAAACCCGCAACCCTGACGTTATTAGCACCATGCTCTATCCAGCCAAACTAATTTGATATAATATAGATTTGCATTTATTTATGAAGTCATATATAAGTAAGCATGTACTTTGGCACTTCAGTAATTAGTGTTTCAGAGATCAAGAGAAGATAATTGATGTACATGTCGTTTCCAGGAGGACCCTTCAGTCTATTCCCTTCTATCTTGGTGCAACAGGTTTTACACCTCACATTGAAAAATTACAGGGCATTTCATTCGGGATATGTCACTATTTTGTGAAACTTTGGAGAAGTTTGAAAACTCACACTCACTATTTTTGTACAAATGCTTGTGTTAGCATCTTGTAGGATGCTAAGGAAACTTCTAGGAAGTTGGGCATGCAGATGCTTTACACCTTCTCCTTTACATAGCAACTTCATGACTCAGATGGGTGCATATCAAATGGATGCCACAGAAATCTAGGAAAGGCATGTCACCCACTTTCCATTGGGAAATCAACCTCCCTCCCCCAGTTACCCTGACACCCAAATGCCAGATACAGTAGCTTTGAGTGACAACTGGATTTTGAATCCCATGGGGAGACTCTATGCCTCTTGACGGATTCATTGTGACACTGCCCAGACTGCCTGCAAACTGGCAGACAGCTCTGTTTGCCAAATGTCGACATTATCTAATTGGCATTTCAGCCCACTTCTCGTTTTTAATGGACATGGGGAAGACCCAGCCAGCAGAGTGCTGGAGCAGCAGCAGTGTTCTCAGGCTGAGCTGGCTGCAGCCTCCCTCGGGCAGCTGCAGGATGGCACCAGCACCCGGGCTCTGGAGGCAGCTACTTGAAAACTGCTGGACCACTTGATGCAAAAAAACCACAGGAACTGGGGAGGAGAAACCAGACAGCAGAGGAATGGCAAATTCAGGAGTAGACGTTAGCAATCAAAGCAATGTGATGTTATTGTGGTGGCTAAATAGCTTAGACCTCTTAATATAATTTACAGCAAAAACAGCTGTCGTCTTTGAAAGAACAGGCTTGCCACAAACAAGAAGATAGTTTATATATATATGTTTATAGATATATGTACAGTAAATTCACGAATACAAGCCGCACTGAGTATAAGCCGCATCTCTGGGTGTTGGCAAACATTTCGGTTTTTGTCCATAAATAAGCCGCACCCGAATATAAGCCGCTCTGTCGTTCGCAGCGAGGACCCGCGTGCAAATAGTAACAGAACCGCGGGAGGGCGGGGTTTACTGGCTGAGCTAAGGCTGTGCAGGCTCGGCCCGCTAGGGGCCGCTGACGGGGCCAGGTGGCCCAGCCCGGTGCTGCCGCTCGAGGCCGGCTACCACTGCCACTGGGCTCGGGGCCACCCACCGCTGCCACTGGGCTTGGTCACCCCGGGTCGGCGCTGCCCCGTGGTGGCAGGTAGGGACGGAGCTTCCCCCGCTCCTGTGGCGCCGGCGGCAGGCACGGACAAAGCACCCTGCCTCCTCCCCGAGCTGCGGTAATGGCGGTGCGCGCTTCCACCCGCCTCCCCGGGCCGCGGCAATGGCTGCGCGGGGCTCCCGTCGGCTCCCCGAGCCGCGGCAATGGCAGCGTGCTCTTCCCCCCCCCCTCCCCGGGCCGCGGCAATGACGGCGCACACTTCCCCCCCACTCCCCGGGCCACGGCAATGGCTGCGCGGGGCTCCCGTCGGCTCCCCGAGCCGCGGCAATGGTGGCGCAGGGCCCCCGTCAGCTCCCCAAGCCGCGGCAATGGCGGCGCCCCCCCACCCCGTCCTCCCCGAACTGCGGCAGAGGAGGGAAGAAGAGAGCTCTCCCACCTCTCTCCCCGCCCCCCGTGCTGCCTGCAGGGAGCCAGGGCAACACAGTAACACTGTAACAATCACGGAATGCCGGTTTTTACTGGCAGGTGCTTGGCTCGGCGCCCTGGCTGGCACGTCTGGGGTTGTAAATGTCAGAAAATTATTCACATATTAGCCGCCCCCGACTATTAGCCCCACTTCCGGGTTTCCACCAAAATTTTTGTCAAATTGCTGCGGCTTGTATTCGTGAAATTACTGTATATGTATACATACTGATCTGTAAAAAGTCTCCCAATGCATTATATTGAGAAACATCAAACCTTTGAATGGGTAACTTGGAGCAGAGTTCACACAGTAAGGCATCTGCTGAAGCAGCTGAGAGATGGCAACTCGTATATTAAGGTAACTGTCTATTCATTCATAATTGTTGCCTACATCTCGAGAAATAGGTCTGTTTCTCTTTTTCATATCTATCTGCCTGGCCTGTCAGAGCTATGGTAGATTACTTTTTCTCACTGTACTAAACTGTGGTTTTCCAAATAAATTATTACACCTCTCTTGGCTTGCAGCAATAGTGTGGCAGAATGGATAAACAATTCACGCGCTTCAGTCATTGCTCTAAATCTTCATCAGACACCGTTTCAGTGGCTGCACCCTTTTATCTCAAACGTGTCATTCCTAATTTCCTCTCAGAGGGTCTTTACACATTATTTCATATTTCTTTAAATGACAAGATATACATCCATGGAAAAAACACTTTATGAAATACTGCCTAGATGAGAAAAGGTCTGCTGCCAGAGAGAAAAGCAGGAGTGCTTGAAGTTTTCTGGCAATTGAAATTGATACCAAGTAAGATTTTTCATTCAAACCACTCTAAATAAAGTGTGTGGAAAAAGCAATTAAAACTACCAGATAAATGTGTGATTTGAGAGTTGCACTTAAGCTACTCCAGCAATAAACCAGAGAATAAATATGAAGAGATTTGTACACATGTACACATGATTATGTGTACAGACACTGCTTTTAAAGAAAAGAGGGGGAAAGCCCCATAGGAAAAGTCCAACATTTGGAAGTTTAATATATGATTTTCAAGGAAATGTTTTCTTTTAATTTATATTTCTTTAATGTTATCTTCATGTCAGTTGGTGGAGTTGGAATATTTTATATTTCACTCCTATTTGGTAAGCACAAATAAGGACTGCACTAATGATGGAGGGTACTTTTAATGCTTAACATCAAGATGGCTTTTAACAAGCTGCTGTAAAAGGATCTTCCATTTTTAGTGAAAGTTATGACAGTATTCATCATTCTAGCAATATATTAAACATAAAGAAAAGCTTTCCTACGGTCTCAATAACACTTTCCTTAATACCCCCTTCTAACTACATGCAGGTGCATGTTTTCAGCCACTCTTCACAGTTCCTTAACAATCATTACAAATCCCACTTATCTAAACTAGTGATTAAAAACCTTTAAAGGGAAGCTGTTTAATTAAAAGTAAAGTAGACATTTATTGTGTGTTTAGTGTGCCAATTTTTCTATGACCTAAGAACCATTCCCTAATTAAATTTTGTAATTCTTTCATATATTACAACCACAATATGATAACATAGACGAAACCTAGCAGCTAATTCAAAGCTCCTATGTGCTTTTCTAAAACATTTAAGTGGGTTTTTTTCAAACCTGAGGCTGGTTTTTGCCCTGTAAAAGTCTGTGGAAATATATTTATAGTTTTGCCATTGACTTTGAAAAAAAAACTAGAATGAAACCTCTAAAACTCATGATCATTATTCATTTATGTACATTGACCTTAATCTATCTTAATTTCTTCAGTTTCAGTGGAATCAATCTGGGCAGATAAAATTATTCCACATGTAGCATTTCCTACAGCTTATAAAACAATTTTTGTCACAATTTTCTTTATTATAAACATATGCATAAGTGTTCATCTGAACGCAGGGATGTTAGTGGTCTCCCAGGAATGCCATGATGGCTCAGAACGCTGCTGTAGAGCAGAGGCATGGCTGCAGAGCACTGGCCGCTGACAGTGACGTGAGAACACACCTCTCTTGTTCAGTTTTTTATCGTTATTACTTCAGCACTGACATCTGACCTCTTTAGCTGCCTGTGTGTACTGAAGTGTTCCTGGCTCACACCTGGCGTCGGTAATAAAGCACAGCATGCATAAATAATGAAGATATGTTTGTGAAACTTCACTAAGTGGCAACTGCCTGTGACAGAGATCCTGCTACCAGCACTTACTGCTGTAAAGGTTTGTTAATGGAGGCTGCTCAGTGGATGACAAAATGACCCAATTACAGTTTATTCCAAATGACATCAGGGTCATAAAAGGGAACAAAAGAGGAGGAAATGGCTCTGGTGGTTTGAAAATATATTGCTATGTATATTATTACATCTGCACTTTTTGCTGTCACAGGAGGACTTGATAAAACAATACCTACAGAAAGCCAAGTTAAAAAGGCGACTGTTGGCTAGACAGAAAAATGATTGCTTGTGACACTCTGCTGGACATGCTCTCCAGGAAATGATCTAGTAAGAAAGTCTTTTGAGACTGGGATAGGAGAGACATTTCTCCTGTCAGATACTGGATCAGAGACTTTTCAGATGAGCAAAGGATTTCAAATTCAAGTAGTCAGTCCATTTGTAGGACAAAGCTCTCACATAAACAGTAAAGTACTTCTAGTGCAGGATCTGTCGTATTCTGATTCATTCTGAAATTTCTAGATGAGGGCTGAAACTGTGGGCCCCTGGAGGACTAGACATATGGCCCAATTTACAGAAAAGTTATTTGCTCCTAAGTGCCCCTTCCATTGGAAAGGAGGAAATGTGTGTAAATGAAAGGAGACTGAGGTGCTCCAATGAGAAATCAGCAGGCAATAAAGCGTCAGTGATTTTGAGCCACCTGCAGTTAATTTTCCATTGGTTCTAGTCATCACTCTGCATAGGGAAGGAAGAAAGACTATTTAATTGGATTTCTTTTGCATTGGGACTCCACCGACGCCTTGTGATGTACCTGATGTTCCAGTGGGGTAAGAGAAGCTGCGTCAGGCTTTTTTCTGGCAAACAGGAGCAGTAAGAAAAATGTGGGATCAGACCACAAGTGTCGCTTCCGTGTATTCATCCAGGCACATTGAAAATAGATCAGCTCAATTTGCTCTGAGAGACTGTGAGGCCAGTCTGGAAACCCTAGAAACACTCCTTACAGAGTACACTTCTCTATGACACTTTTCCCATGTTATAGTTGAGGAAAGTGATAAGTGGTTTCCTGTTAGCATGTCTTAGTAATTCACTGCTCCCCTGCCCTACAGGTTTAATTTTTTAAGAAAATCTATTTTCAAGAACTTGAGGGTTGGTTTGTTTGTTTGGGGTTTGATCTTGTTGGTTTTTGGGTTTTTTTCCCTTTGTACCACTACATACTTGCAGCAAGTATTCAATCAACTGTTCTGCAGGCAAGGAGCAGGACAGTAGCCTGTTGTTGCACTCATGAACATCTTGCCAGTATAAAAACATGTTAATGAAGATATAGCAACAGGTCAGTGGCTGACTAAGGCATGAATAGTCAGATTCCCAAGAACTGCCTTTTGCAGCCACACTAAAACATATTTTGCCTTTTAAGATGCAGCTTTAACTTTGTCATTTCAGTCTTCACCCAAGAGAAGGGATGCTTAAGGAAGAAAGCCTAGTAAACATTTGGTTACCCTTTCTTGACATTGTAACACATCTTTCAACAGCATGTGGCTCAAAGTATCCTGGGCCACAGTTTCATGTTTAATAGCCTTGGGTGAATATTTTTTTTCTGTACTAACTGTGCCTGAGTTTTGAACCTACATAAATTTTTGGCACCTATTTTATGCCAGCAGTAAATCAAAATGAACAGCAAGTCTCCACAGACAGCTAGTTTAATAGAGAAACAATTTTCTCACAATGATTGGATGCTTTCCTTGCAAAGTGCAATACTAATTGGAATACAGTAATCTTCAGGCTGAAGATTCTGTTTTGGTAGAAATAATGATAAAACAAGTAGAGTCATACTTGCCTTAATAAAAAGTCATCCTACCCTTTCAATATGAAAATGGGATTTGACCCTCGTTAGCTAAATGAGTTTGAGTGAGAAATTGAGCAATAACATTTTTGGACAATTAGTCTCCACTATGCTGTTTCTCCCAGTAGAGGAAATTATTTGCCTTCTACCCCTACTCCTTTCTGATGTTTCTTGGCATGTGTTACTTTATCGTGAAGGAAGATCCTTCTTACATTCCAGGAGCAAGTATGTGCCTTTGTAAATTCAACAACATTAAGCAGTTTGCCTTAAGGCAGTGATTCCTGCCTTAGCAAAATATGCTGCAGACCTGTGTATCAATGCTTCCTTTCCCCTATTAAAAAGTGGAAACCTTCAAATAATAACCAGAAGGTAAATGTTTTTTCATTTCTATTTGTGCAGCATTTCTAGGAGATACATTTTCCATTTTGGCTTTTGTTTTTCAGCAGAAAAAGAAAGCCTGTTACTGCATAAATCCATGCTTTGTCATCCCACCAGCCTCAATGGTATCTTATGAGATCACATCTTGAGGAGATGGCTGAGAGAGGGCAGTTCAGCAATGCTGCTGCTGTCTCCCAGATCCTGCTGCAAGGGACATTCCAAAGACCTCAGTGTAACTGTAACACTCTGAAAAAGCAGAGCATATCCTCAAATTTTCTCCCAAAAACAGGTGCTCAGCAAGTAGTTGTCTTTTCTCATCCCCACTGTGTCGGTGTAGAACCAGTGTAATTAGGCAGGGAGGACACTGATGTAGTACAGCAACAGCAACCTTTTGGAAGGGAAGCAAAATAACAGCCCTAGCTACTTGTCCTCTTTTCAGGAGTGCAGTGGTATTTATCCACTGCATGAGAGCTCTTAGCCTCAGCCTTCTGACAAAATTTCTATTGGACCCAATTATATTCTCCTTATCTATAAACATCCCATGCTTCATCTAACTTGAGTGAAACTTTTCCAACTGAATGTTTTTTCAGCGGAAAACTGCTATTTGATTGAAAACAAAGCTCTTCTGAGAAAGTGTCAACTTCAACAAAATCTGGAAAACAATTACAACTCCTTCAGTAAGGTTGAAATACCCTGCATTAACCTTTTCAGAACAGTGACTCCATTTTTCATTTTGAAATTACTCCTTCAGATTGTGTTATATTTTAAATTGAGATTAAAGACTGGGCTCTAAAATGAAATTGTTTTGAAAATGTCATTTAAAGTGATTTGATTTTATTCTGTTTCAGAAGCAAAATAAATCCTGAAATCCTGAAATTTCCTGTGAAAGCAAAATTTTGTATCCTTTGCCACTTTGCTCATTTGCTTCTGGTTCCATGCTGTGGTACATTTCTACTATCCTCATTAAGGAAATTGATGCATATCCTCCACATGGGATTTGTATTTCACTCGTGGTGACTTTAGCTGGGTCCCATAAAGAACCAAATTTTTCTTTTTCCCATTGCCATGAAGTCTTATGCTGACCTTCTGTGTCAACATGTATAAGAGCTGTGATCTCTTGTTCTTACAAGTGAATTGCTGATGCCTTTTTTGAAACTTCATATATCACAGCCTGAGCGGTGTGCAAATGAAAACTAGTCACATATTTCTGCTTTACCTATACTGAAGAAAAAGAGGAAGAAATCAATGCATTCTGATGAAAAAAACTTCTGAAATGTTCACAGCTGCAGAAAATGTCTGGTTTCTCCATTCAGATAACACTTCCCATATAACTTCAGCTGCTGGAGTGAGCACATAGCAAAGAGAGCAAGACAAAGGGATGCTCCAAAACACAAGGATATATAAGCTATTGAGAACTTCTGGAACTGCATGTGAAAGTGACAGAGGGCACAAAGTTACTTAATCTGCTATTTTAACTTTGTCATTAGTAGATGATGCTAAACAACCTTATTTGGCTTTGGCTTTTGCTTCTGGATGGTCTTTTTAGGTAGAGAAATATGGAGCAGGTTAGTGTCAATAGAGTGGTCTCTTGGAGGCAATTCAGGTTGAACTTCAGGTGACACAATTCCTAATGTTGTCTGCCTTACAGTATAAGGAACATGTCTTGTTTTCAGAGGTCCTCTGAAACATACCTCTGAAAACATACCCCATGTATTTTGCTCACTGTCACTCATAAAAAGCAATCTTAACATCTGGCCTCAGCCTTATCTAAAATGCCACAGGAAGAGCAATGCTGAAGCATTTCATACAGTTGTCATGAAGTTCAGCTCAGTAAGTAATGTTTGCAAACACGTATCTTTCATGGATTGTCACCAGCCAAGGAGCTGTCGTCAAACACTGATTTAGAATCACATTTCCTGCTTTAAACAAATTAGGTCAGTCTACCTCTAATTGGTTCTTGTTTGAATATTAGTTTGTGAGACTTAGGAGCATCACAGTGTCACTAGGAGTGTTATGATCCATCAAAGAAAGTATCTTTAAAGTTGCAGTACATAAACATAGGTGCAAGATTGCAGACGATATGCAGGAGACAGATAAAAAACCCAAGTCCTAACTCAGACTTCATTACTGCCTTATCTGTATAATTTCATGTCAGTTACTGCATTTTGGAACTCATGCATCTGGCTGATGCATAAACTTCATCAGATAGAAACGTTGTGTCTATATTTGTTAAACAACAGAAGCAAGCAGCTTTCTAGATGCTTGGAGTTGATGAAAACTGTAGCATCTTAATACAGCTTATTACAGCTCTTTGTAACAGAGGTACAAGAACTGAGGTCACCAACACTAGTAAGGAATTCTCTGACCAAGCCTTGTCAGAAAACACCCATTCATCAAAGCAAAATAACTTTTGTGAAAATTCCTCTGGTTTGATACATCCTAATTAAATCACAGGTGGGGTTCAGATGGAGCATTGCTTGTGAGGGAAGATCCCATTAGAAACACAAGTGACCTAGGTTCCCAGGGGCAAGGAAGGGATTTCTGACCTCCTTTCATACCCTTGCCTTACTAGCCTCCTACTAGAAATTGAGGTCTCTGTAACCGATATCTTGCAGGAGAATTCTGAAACTTGCTGCTTTTTCTATTGGGTGGTTTGATGCTGACAGCTTCCCCCAACAAGCAGGAAATACATAATGCTTGGACTAAGCTTGGCTGTTTGTTTAGACCATGAAAGGATACAAACCCACACCCCACTCAAGGCAATCAGTTTTGCTAGTGAGTCTAATGGATTTCTGAACCTTTTCTTTAAAAGAATCTGATTAAACCTTCTTATGGTTCACTTCTAATACAATTTTGTCAGGTGGTCCACCTGGAAACTCTGGTACCAGCTCCTCAGCCTGAACTCAGATAATACTCTAGGAGACTTTGCTAAATTGTTTCAGATAATACGCTCAGCAGCACACAGCCCAAGATTAGGTTGTCTGTAAAACTAATTCATATTAAACAATTGTTTGAATACAAAATTAAAAAAATAATTCTTCCTCTTCCTTACCCCCTCCGAATCTCTCATACACTATTGAAATTTCACTTAGGCCAAATCACCTTGGTGATATATGGAGGGAGAGGGATAGTTCTTCTACCCAATTTGCTGTTCATGTGGAAATGTGCAATTACTAATCAAAAATGCACTTGGATAGTAGGAAAGTAGGAAAGATTTCTTTATTCAAGTGCGATTATAAAGTAACAAATTTCCAGAGGAAATAAAAAACATACAAGTCATGCCAAAGTATTGAATGCAACATAATGTGATGTCGACAGCACAGAATAGTCATGTTTGCACATGGGAGCTCTACATACATTATACAGCAAAGGTTTTACAGTTGAAATGGAAATATAAACCAAGAAGTATGTATTTCTAGAAAATAAATTATTATTCACATACTAATACCCATCTTGTATATCGTGATAAAGCATTATCATCTGTCTCCTGGACTGACTAATGAAAAAGGAAAAATTTGGTGTTTGGAATTAAATCTGATGTGGATGACATTTAAGGTCATGAAAGGCAATCTTAGTTGTACTGAAATCTTTTAATCTTATTTGCAGATTATTCCATCAGTGGCTCCCTGGAGTTGCAAAAGGATTTTATTCTCATATCTTTATTATTTAATTGAATGTTGAAAGTGTAACATATTGTAAATTGCTCTTAATTTAAAAAAGTACATTCTTGTCTCAACATCATCGCGTTTGCAGAGCTACAGGAGTACTGACTCAGAAATATACCTGGGCAAATTCAATAGTGGCATGCAAGGTGGTTGGATGTAATCAGGTAAGGAAATGACTATAGGGGGTGAAGTACATAATCATACTTAATTGTGCTTCAACAGATGTTCAAAATTACTGTAACTTACACCCATCTGATGTAACAGCCAAATTCTATTCTATATTATATCAGGATGCAGTTGCCATTGAAATCAGCAGGTCCACATAATTTGGGCTATCAGACTACTGACCTCTTTAAGCAGGAATACATTTGGCCCTGTGCAAATGCAGATTACAGGGGCATTGGCATGCTTTTCCTTATCATGGTCATCGCTTTCTCTACAACCTGCTGTTAGCCAATCTTTAAGATGTTGCTGTTCACATATCTGAAATGCCTGGACTTCCTAACCTCCAACACCTCTCCAAGGACTAAATTTTGCCTTTGGCAACTGAATTCAAGACAGTTTTCCCAGCAGCCTGAGTAGGCAACCCAAGAGCAATTTCCCAGCTGGACTAACACATCAGCATTGAAGGTCCTGTTTGTTTATGTAGGAGCCTCTCAGAGTTTGTCTTAACTATCCAACAAGCCTGAAGTTGAGCTCCTGTCTTCACATGGCCTGGACTGAAATTTCACTCACCAAAGTTTCATCAACAAAGTGAAAACCTTTTTCTCACTGTTTTTTTTTTCCTTACCTCTGTTCACCTGGAAGTATGATCCATGGTTCCTGAGTTAAGGTGAAGAATGTACCTCTCAAATTACAGAAAGAACCAACAACGTGAGTGGTTTTACCTTTATTCTTGATGAACAAAGGGAAAATTCTATCACAAAGACAATGTGAACTGTAATCACTCCCCAAGACAGACGACTCAGTTTGTGTCTAAAGGCTTTACACATGGATTTGAATATATTTTTGAAAGACACTAGGGAGTACGGCACAAATTGTAGAAGTGACAGCAGAATAAGTGATGAGGCTAAGGATGGGCAAACTACACACTTCAGTGACCTGCCATGGTAGAAGTCCCTTTGAGTAGTTACTTCAGCCACGTGACACCAAGCTTTCCAGCCCACTGTCTTTCCTGGTCTGGTCCCCTCAGGTAGGAAAAGCCAGTGGAGAAAACACGCTGTGCATGTCCATTGATGTCTGGAAGCCACACTAGGAGCAGCACCTGCAGGGTCCCTCAGTGAGGCCGCTTGGCCCTGAAATCATCTTCATTTCCTCTGCAAAGGAGCTTGGAACAGTTTTCTCTCACTACTTACTAACACTTCTATGCTTCTTGCAGGACAATCCAATCCATTTCCTGGGCTATCTCTAGTAGGTATTTACACAACAACAATCACAAACCACTTGTGCATAGGTATTTATAGAGCACCAATCACAGGCAGTTGTACCTAATGACTGATATTAGCATCATGTGTCAAATACAAAATCTTTCTCTGAAAACAGCAGGTTCCAAACAATTCAGTTAATGAAACAGGCAATAAAGAACACGTATGTGGCACCACCTCACTTATCCTATTTTTGACCACTAAAATAAATTATATGGATTTCAAGCACATGAAAATAACACAACAAGACTACCCGACTTGCCTAAATGTCAATGTCTTGTAGCAAAGCTTAAAAGGGGGGGTTTATTCCTCAAAAGAAAACCCTTGGCATTAATCAGCTCTTTGGTGACAAACTGAGACACAAGCTCTTCCTTTCCTGACGGGAGTGCCTGGTTTCACAGCATGGCACTGTCCATGCTCACACAATGTCCACCTTTGGAGCATGAATTAATGTCCAGTACTGGTGACGTAAGACAGTGTTAGCCCTGTTCCATGATGGGGGATGTGGTGAAACTTAGCAACCAGACTTGTGTTGCAGCTATGTAATGATCCTTGTGTTGCAGGCAGGATTTGACACACAGAAGGATGGACCTGCAGGACAGTGTTGTCATCACAGCAGTCCCTCCTGCCCCTGTGCACCTTCCCTCTCCCTTTTGGAGTCTCCTCCACAACTCAATAAAATGAAGGTTATTTCAAAGAGAGAAACTTGTGCTGGGTTATACAGCTCTCTCGCGGAAGCAGAGACAGGGAAGGAGATAAGAGGAAGCACTAGAGGTGTACAGATGTAATGCACCTTTGCCAGAGAACAGAAAGACACACAAATTGTTGTGCTGACACAGGACAGTTGTCTGGCTTACTTGTTATCTGTCTGTGGCATTGACCTGTACCAGGTGCTTTAGGGAAGTGCCAGAAATCTTACTGATGTTGACTCTAAAATTTCCTGCACATCATGGAAAATTTTTCTAACCATAAGATATGAGTGGTAGGTCTCAACCTTCTGGTTCACTTCCCCTCTGTTTGTGAATGTCTCTGCTCCTCTCTAGTTTAAATGAAAATCTAATATATTAAGTATTTGTAAAACTAAGAGAAACTTACATAATATGTTGAATTCATGGTTCTTATGAATTTAATACAGTGTCTCTGAATCAGATTGTACATTTGGAAAACGTGCTTGTAACACATGATATAGATTATAGGGCTTTTGGGTTTGTTTTGGTTTGGTTTTTTGGGTTTTTTGTTGGTGTTGTTGTTGGTGGTTTTGTTTTTTGCTTAAGAGCACATAAAAAATGAATATATACAAGAAACCTCCCACTATGAGGAAAGGTGGTTCTTCCAACCATAAATATTTATCTGCACCTGACAAGGAAAACAGCACAACTACTGTCATGGATAGATATTGCAATGAGCAGGACAGATTAAGATAATCGTTTTTTGAAAGAGGAGTGCATGGTTGAATGTTACTTTTAGAACAAGCTCTGTGTTCAGGGAGAGAATAGAGATGTGCAAACACAGTTTTCAGATCTACATGGATACATCTGTACAGTTCTGTATGTGACTATGAAATGCACCTACCTGGCTCGATGACCTTAAAGGTCTTTTCAAAACTAAATTATTCTATGTTTCTATACACACAAATAGATGCACATACACACACACAAAAATTGGTGCATTCATTCAGGAAACAGATTCCAAACAGGGAAGCAAAACTCTTCCTTTATTCTCATGAAGAGGGGTAAGAACCGATTCTGCAGTGTCATTCCTGTTAGCAGGCAGAGGCAGGCAGGGTGATTGACTGATCAATTGATTTTGATCCCAGCAATGGTAGAGATTTTGCTATAATTGTATTAAATCATGAGTTGGGAGCTTTATTGCACGCCTTAGGTAGATCTTTGCAACCGAAAGTCGATGTTTTATAAATTTTACCTGAGTCACTCCCCCTATCACCGTCCCACCATTTTATACCTGTCAGTGGTTAAAAAAGCCACAAACCAGAACAACAAAGCCAGCAAGTTAATACCACTGCCATTTTTGTTTACCTTAAATGAGAGGGCTATCAGATGACACGAGCAAAGGAGTCAAATGTGCATACTTGAAAATGTATGCTATTTTATGGTCACATTATGAGCACTTTAAAAGGTGTGCTTTTTATATATAAAATCTGTATGTAACAAGTATACAATAATGTGACACTATTGGTTGCTGGAGTTCTTAGAAAGCAAAACAGGAAAGAATTAAATATTTTTCTTGCATTTTATTAATAGTACATCCAAGGAGAGCAACATTGGTATATCAGAAATTAACCTTTGTCTCTTCTTTGTGCCTAGAAACTTCTCAAACTTATGTTCCATTCCGATTTCAAAGAAGAGCAATTTTAAACAGGATTCACAGGTCTGATATACCAAAATCCTCAGAATCTTGTCCTATTATTCAGTCTCATGGTTTTTTGCTAATCCTACCTTGTATAACACTTCCTGTAAAATAAAGGCTGTAATTTTTCATTTGCTAATTTCTGTGAACTCATTTCCAAAACACTTCCTTTCTCCACAGTCACACACTGGCCTCTTCTCTCTCTGTCCGTGTAATCTCCCTTCCCATCATCTCTGTTTCACCTTTTTGCCCTTACCACCATTCTCTTACTACTCAAGTGGCTCGGTCTCCTATCTGTTTTATCAAACTCTCCTTTTTCTTCCTTTTTAATAGAGCTTCTTTACAAGTATCCTTTATAGGCTCCATGGTTTTTTTTTCCTCCTCCTGATTTCTACACATCTCTGAATGATTCTAACCTAGGCTACACTACATGAACTAACACATATGGTCTGAAAAGAAACCATATTTCAGCATGTTGGTTACTTAATTTGTGAACATTCACAAGTTATGGAAAAAGTAAAACACTAGAAAATTTTTCAGAGCTCTCTGGCCAATAGAGAATTACAAAAATATTCAAACCCAGTAGAAATGCCAACCCTTAAAAGCCTTCACACATACTTAGAGTTTTCTCCTGTTTCTGCAGCATGACATAATGGTTTACATTGAAAAGCCAACATACTTATCTTGAGATTTGATGATCTTCCTCAGAGTAGACCTCAGAATTTAAATGTTTCCATGCTCCCTTATCTAACACTTTATTCTTTCTCACATTCCTGTTATTCATATGGGTGTGCAGTCTTAGTGTGCTAGCCAAAATCATTTATGGAAATGTATGCTACCTAGTTTTCAAAAAGATTGTATTTCAGCTATCCTTATTTCAGATCACAGCACATGGGCTATCATTTAAAACTTGCAAATACTCAGACAAACAGGGACAACTCAGCTAGCTTTGGTAGTAAAGGTGGTATCACTAGCACAAGCTGCATAAATGTTACATGCAAACGTGAAAACATATATAGGATTTTGGAAATTATAAAAGCATTTTCAAAAGCCCTTGCATTTGAAAATATCAGACGTTCTTTCTAAAGGAAGCTAGAGTGACACAGAGAGAAGCTGTTTCCTAATCAGGTGCTGCCTGTACCCAAGCAGGGTAATCTAATTTACAAGTAGGTGACCTATATAGCTGATTATTTATTCAACTAATCAAATTATATTGTGTCATTTGACGTAGGATGTACACAGTGCTGACATGATGTTATTTTTTGTCACCAGATAAGGGAAATTGATTCTAATCTATATTACTTTTGTTAGTCATCAACTCTTACACCTAGACCTGCCAAGGGAAGCATGAATGCATTTTGTGAAGTTCAATAGCACACTTATCATTAGGTCATAGCAAAGATATGCACTGTTGAACAAAGCAAACAAAAAACCAAACCAGTGTCTATCACCATTGAATCAACTATTTCTATGTACCAGTAGTGTAAGGCTGAAAGCACCCTTCTGCCCCCCTCCCACCAGTCACTGCCATGATGCATATGCCCATTTCCACTTCTTCATTTTTGTCCTTCTGTCATCATCTGGTTTTAGACAGAGACCACCTTGGATTGGATTGCATCTTCTAAGAAACCTTCCCTCTTGCTAAGGCAAAAAACACTGAAATCTAAAAAAACCCTCCAGCAACCTGTATGTACTTGTGATGCCCACTTCATGATTAATCTCAGCCAGATGTCATAACCTGGACAAAAGACTCTCTTTTTCTTAATTCTGATTGACTGATTTCATTCACTAACAATATCTACCGCAAAGATCAGTGAGCAATTCTGAGATATCAGCTAGGGCTGGGGAACTCGTCAGGAGGGCTCTGTGTGCCCTAATGAGGAGCAGCAATTGTGGCCACAGCACATCTCGATATTTCTCCCATTCCTCCCCATCCTGCGTTGCTGGTTGGAGTTTTTTTCAATGACCTCGCAGATTTTTTTCAGTGGAGAGGAGGAGCAGAGAGAGGGGATGCTGAGAACTTATTGGGAAGGAGGAAAGTTTTTAAAACCCGTAATTATGAGCCGTTGGTGGAGCAAATGGAGCCTCCTGTGTGAAGTGTTAGGGAGAACGATGACAGTAATTGTTGCTGCTGTCGTTCTCGTGGGTGCGGGGCTCTGTCCCCGATCCGCGGGGAGGAGGGAGCCGGGAACAGCAGGAGCCTGGCCGCGATTCCCAGCGTGAGGCCACCGGCTGTCACAGCTGCCACCTCCGCGAGTCACAGTCGTGGGTGGAAACTCCCGGTGGGAACCTTCTCTTGGGGAAAGCCCCGTGGAGGAGCGGCGGCCCCGCGGCTGCCGGGACCGAGTCTGCTGGAGAGGGCAAGGGGGAAGAAGACAGGGAGCAGTAATCAGTTTGCTCTAGAGAAGTTGGAGGCGGCTCAGCGGGGTGGCGGGGGTGTCGCCGGGCGGGCGGGGGTGTCGCCGGGCCGGTGGCCCCGGCGGAGCGAGTGGCCGGGCGGGGGCCGCTCCGCCGCCCCGTGTGTGCGCCGGGCGGGCGGCAGCAGGAGCGGGCTCCGCTCCGGGAGCGCCCGCGCCTCGGTGGCGGCGGCGGCGGATCGGGCACGGCCCGACCCGGCTCGCTTCGGCCCCCCAGGCCCGCTTACCCCCGGTTACCCCGCCCGTCCCTCGGCGCGGCCGCCTCTCGCTGGGATGTGCCCCTCCCCGCCCCGTTCCCCCTTCTGCCCCGAGCTGTGCTCCCTTGGGGCGCTGGACGGAGTGAATGCAACTTCAGCTGCCGTAGCCGCTTCCATCGCTGTCCTTCCTTCCCTCCCCCCGCCTCCCCTTCTCGCCTGAAAAGAGCAAACTTGCGCTGAAATGGCACCTCGGCTCGTGCGCCAGCCTAACCAGCCCATTAAATATGATCAACGTACCATTTGCATGGATTGAAACCTTTCCCAGTCCTGATTGCTCCAAAGGGGAATCACGTCCTACCTCCCACCTTCCCAATCTTCATTCTCCCAGTGTACACACGCTTGTAATTACTGGTGATTGTGCTAATGCAACCCTGAGCAAAAGCATGCTGGTACTATGGAGAGGGAAGGCAAAGAAAATGCCGTTAATTTAGGGCAATGTACATGTGGATTATGGTTTTTTTTCTTTTCTACACCATCCTATAGATGCTCGTTAAGCATCAACCCAAACATCAGCAGCTCAGTTTCCTAGGCTCCTTTTTTTTTTTTTTTCTCCCTTGGGACTTTTTTTTTTTCCTTTTACCTGATCACAAGGCGATTTGAAAAGAAATGATGGATCGCTTCGTGGACCAGCAAAAGGAGAGAAAGTGAGAAGACGACTTGTTAGTCCTGACTCCAGCCAAGGAGAATGCTGCCTGATCCCACTTCTGCCGTGATTGCTTCTTACATAACTCTCTGTATTCACCGCAGACCGCTTCGCCGGGGGCGGAGGGGGGGCACCCGAGTATAATATCATGTCGGGCCTTCTCCGCATTTGAATCCCCTCCTTCAGCAGAGCGGGGCTTCGAAGCATGATCATTAACTTCGGTGATCAGCACTTGGTTTCTTTTAAAGGAGTCTGAACGGTCTTTTTCTTAAGCTAAAAGGGGTTATTTTTATTATTATTTGTTCAGATGACATTCCCTGTTCCGCTCGCCCCCGCCCCCGCGGCGTGTGCGCACACACACACACTCTCACACCCCTTTTCTTTTCATCATCAGCAAATAAAGATTAGGTGGGCAGATTATAGAAAGCGTTTTCAGTCCTGTGCTGATCTTTATTCCAGAGCCTTTGTGATGATATTGATGATGATGATGGTCAAGTGGACAGTTTGATTTTTGTGTTTGGAGCTAGTTATAAAGAATCAATATTATATCAAGGGGTAACTTTCGTGATAAAGGACTTTAACCACTCTGGCTATTCATCATAAGTCTGTAGCAAGCAGATAGGTCAAAAGAAATTATATTGCACTAAAGAGTGTGTCTTCTTATCTCTCCTATACCAGGGGAATAAGGGACAAGCCGATCGATACAGTAGCTGCTGTATACTTCTTGCAATTATCAATAGCTGATTTCGTCTTTTGAGGCCTGCATCTATTAATACAAACTAATAATAATCTTCTGAGCATATCTGTAGCCAAGGCAATGAAAGTTTTTACACTTGCCGACACTGTTTATATAGCTAGAATTAGTGGACAATGTAACATCGTTTATTTGTCTGTATGCTGGAGTGTATATAAATATATGTATTCATCTCACTTGTATTTTTCAGAAGCACACAGATTTTTGCAAAGGGGCTAAGCCCACTAATTTTACATGCACGTTGCATCCTACAGGCACTTCCTGAAGTATGTAGTGACAGAGGTGTTGCAATACAAATGCAGGGATTTCATATATACAGCACCTATGCATCTATACGTGTGAATGACATGTACGTATGAGCTTTAATGTGTGTTGTCTTTATAATGTCCCCACAACGACGTGTATTACAGATGTTCCACAAAGTATTTTAAATTCTTGCTTAAATTATCTGCTGTTAGGTTAAGGAATGGAAGTAAATGGTAATTGGAATTTGCTACGTGTGAACATAAGCTTTTTTGTATATGAATCAATGTTTATTTACACCCAAGGGTGTATTAAAGAGCCAAGTATTAAATAAAAGGAAAAGTAACTTAAATGTTTAAGGCAAAACGTGTAGGCATAGATGTGCTGTAGACTGGTTCTATGAATCTCGTGGTGGGGCTAGTTGCATTCCACAAAAAAAAATTGTAATAGAAAAGAAACATCTTTATAATTGACATTTGACATGCTGTTTGGGTTAGGCTGTGGTAGACCAAGCACAGATTTCCCTGTGATGGAAACATTTATCATCATGATTGCTGCAGAGTGGCAGGTGGTGTTATCAATTACCTCTTCTTACCAATAATAATATTAGTATGGTAATATCTTTGCTCACGCGAGAACGAATTACTGGTCAGTTGTTGCAGCTTTAAACAGAAAAAAAAATCGTGCTGGATTTAACCCCAGGGTCCTCAAACAAAAGTTGTGGTGCGGAAAGGAGGTGGGAAGACGATACTTCAGCCTGCCAGGAAGAGTAGGAGATGACAGAAAATAAAGCCCAAATAATTGCATGCCCCTTCGAATAAAGTTGCTGAGCAAAATAATAACTTTAAAAGACGGTGGATGGATTGCACGAAATGTCAGATCTGTCTTACCCGCACGTTGGTAACTTTGAAGGGTTTAAGAACAAAAATCTTGTATAAAGCATAAGTGGAGACAGAACTACTTATATGCTCTTTGTAGAGTCAGTCTTGTAGATAAGCTTTCTGATGGTTTTTATGAACTCCGAATAAGGATTTTTTAAAAAGCAAACATGTAACTAGGTGTCGCATTAATGTACAAAAATAAAGTACTGGTTAGTTAATGATATTATTAAGCAGGCAGAATAATAACGTGTCCCTTCTGACAAGGAAAACAACATCGCAAAAGAAGAAGACAATTAAGAAATTAGATTTAATTGCGGAGGGAAAAAAACACTTTTGTTTCCCATCACTAGCAAAGTATTTTGGTGGACCCACCAGTCACGGCGAGGGGGAAGCGAGCGGGTGCGGTTTGAGCCGGAGCACGCGCGACTGCCAGCCCCGCAACCGCGCTCTCCGCTCGCCTGCGCGCCCCTACCTGTGCGGGTGCGCAGAGATTTACGCGGCTAAGCGATCCCATCCCCTCCACCCCCCACCCAACTGGCCGTGGTTTTTCGCAGTCCTACTTCAGCCAACGCATCATTACTTTTTTTTTTTTTTTTTTTTCGCCCTTGACTCAAGAAGATTAATTAAAAGGTCCGTGGAAAACTTTGCGGTGTAATGGGGAGCGAGGGAGGAGGAAGGGGCAGGAGGAGACGCCTATCATTTCATAACTTTCCACTCGCCTCCCGAGCTCGCTACTCTGACAGTTTTCCTCTCAGATCGTGTACAAAGTTTCCCCCGGCGATGCGCGCCGTCGCTGGCTCTGGCGGTGCCTGCCGGAGCCGGGGCTCTGGCCGGAGCCGGGGCTCCGCAGCTCTTCTCCAGCGGGGGCAGCGGCCGCCCCGCTCCGCGCCGCCCGGCACCCGGCTCCGCAGTCCCCGCGCACCGCGGCTGCCTCTTTCTCCCAGAGAAAAAGTGGGAAGGCGAGCGGCATAAGGGAAAAGAAAACCATAAAATGTATCACTTGTAACCCTAGAATATGTTAATGTCAAGAGATACAAATCTGGTAATTATGCCTTTCTTGCCTGTTGTGTTCTCCATTGTTCATTAAACATTAAAGACGGATTATTTAATTTTCCACTTAAAGATTCTCTCACGTTCCGCAAAATCATATTAATTTTCAATCATTTTAATTTTACAAAGGACAAAGTTTTGGGTTTATAACGCTGCCAATGAGCTGCCTTTTTTTTTTTTTCCCTCACATCGCACTTTTAAAACGTTCCCCTAGAAATCGTCTGCTGCTGAGGGAACTACCAAGCACAGAGCAATGGAAAACGCCAAAGTTTTGAGGGGTGGGTGGTGAGCGGGGTGGGGGGGTGGGGGATGTTGCCTCAGTAACAGCAACAAATCTTTTCAAAAGATGACTGGATGAAAATTGACACATTTCAAGTACTACAGCGATTGTGGGAAAAAATGCCTGGGCGAGGTGAAAGTGTGTTCTCACTCATTCCGGGCAAATATCTCATCCAAAGAGAGTACTATCTAAGCCCCCTCACCTGAAAAAGTCGGGGAAATGTCCCTCTCTGTTTTTGAAGGGGAAGCCCTAACTCCGGCTCCCTATCCACGGCTGCGGTGCTGCGGATTGCTTGAACGCCCGCAGATGTTCGCTTTCACCTGCAGTCTGCCTACAGTCTATGCAGCACATACACGCGGAATGTGTTATTCGTGTGAGCCGGGTGTAATAAATCCCTACTTCTGTCGGAAAAAACCCCATGCTCAATTAATGGGCTCATCCCCTCCCACTTCATATTAGAAAATTGCATCATACTTCAACCATCACCGTTGTCTCCAAGTATTTTAAACGAAACACTCTTACTGCGACCAAACTTTCAGCAAGGACGAAAGCACGGGAAGAAGATGCACTACAATTTATAGGTAGTAAGTAAGTTTTTTAATTGTGAAGTGGGCAATCATTGCAAGGAGTGTCGTGTACACATGTCGCCAAACCATGGACAGAAAAGTACGTTCGTCTAATACCAAAAAGCATTGATCTGGCGTTTCAGTGTTCTTTCCCTGAGGGGTCGTGCCCGTTTCTAACGAATACCTGTCCCACAAAAGTCGCGGATGTTGTGCGTGTCAGCAAACTATCCGGAGTGGCCTAAACTGTCGCCTCTAACTTTATTTGGTTTGCCTACCAACATAAAAGCGGGGAATAAACCGAAAGCCCAGAGACAGGGTATCAGAGCTCACGAGATAAAGGGAGCTATCAGCAGGGAAAGTTTACACAGAGAAGGCTCCCAAAGAAGCCGGGGTTAGTGTGTTTTAAGGACTAGGGCTGGATTACTCGGGCTGGGGTGGGGGTATTAGGAGGAAATCCCTTTCACTGATCCCCGGCCCCGTGCGTGGAGCTGCCCGCCTCCCTCCCGCGGCCGGCAAGGTGGGCTGCGCCTCCGCGCCCCTGCGAGGGCCACTCCGCCGAGAGTGGCACGGGGCGGGGGTCGGCGGGGCCGGGCTGCGACTAACATACCAAAAAAAAAAAAAAAAAAAAAAAAGAGAAAAAGGGGAAACAAAGCAAAACTGTGGCGGGGATCTCAGGATCCGCTGAAGGAGCACCCCCGCCCCGAAAGCACACATGCACAGCGCGGCGCGGAGCCGAGTGACACGACAGTGCGCGCACTGCGGGCCCCTGCGCGGAGCGGCGCCGCGGCCATCGGCGACGGTGGGGTACATCCTAGCGGCGGCTGGCTGCCATGGAGCGGGCTGGCCGCGCTCCGCGCCCGCCCCGGCCGAGGGGGAGGTGGACAGGGACGGCCACGGGAAGCAGCAACTTGTGGCGGCAGCCGGGGAGACGGAGCTGCAGCGCGGCGGAGGGGCCGCCCGCCTCCCCGGGGGACGGACGGGGCGGGAGGGACGCGAGTCGGCGGGACGGGGAGGGGAAGGCTCGGCCCGGCTCCCCGGCAACTTGTAATGCGATAAGGCTGGAAAGCGGGGGGTGGGGGGAAGGGAAGTCTCTCCCCACCCCCCCTCCCCACTTTTACAAAAAAAGGGGGGGCCTGGGAGAAAAGCCGCTGTTGGGAAAGTGCGTGCAGAGAGGGAGGCACGGCGGCGGCGGGGAGCGGATCGGGCTGCAGGGCTGGGGGCAGCCCCGGCGGCAGCCCCGGCAGCGCGGCACGGGAGGCGGAGGAGGAGGAGGAGAGTAGGAGGAGCTGCCGTGTGACCCGCTCCGCTCCCAAACTTGAAAGTTTATCTGCCCGAAATCAAGAGCGGCCGCGGTGTGCGCAGCGCTCCTCGGCACGGAGCGGAGGCAGCGATCGGCGGAGCCGCCGCGCAGGGAGCAGCTGGCGGCGCCGCTGAGAACGAGGCAAGGCAGGGGAGGGGGGATCACCCGACGACAACAACAACAGCCACCCCCACCCCCCAAAACTGGGAGACGATCCATACTATTTGCTGGAGACCAAGGACTTGCTCATCGGCGCACACGCGAGCCCGCTGTCATTAGCTAACAGGACACACGGCTGAGCCGGGGGGGTGGGTGGGCGGAAGGGTGAGGAGTGTCACAAAAAGTCATTACAACCTGAGAGAGAGAGGGAGAAAGAAAAAAAACTTCCTACCAATGGACAACAGGAAGTGACCACCACCACCAACGGGGAGTCTCTGCTTGGAGAAAGAAGCTGCAAGACAAAGAAGCAGGGAGAGGTGAAAGACAAAACTGCCCAAGGTCTTCTGCGTGTGCGTGCGCTTTCGAGAGCGGAGAGAACAAAAGTCAGCCGGGAAGGGGAAACAGAAAGAGCGACGGGAAAGGAGATAGGATGGAGGAAGAGCTAAAGAGAAGCATGTGAAGATCAAGGCGAAAGAGCACTACAACGCCGAAAAAGAAAGCACACCGAAGAGGAAAAAGAAAAGGCATACACAAAAGTTTCTTTTCCTCCTGGGAAGAAATTACTCACACATATACACAGAAATCAGATGCTTTGCAGCTCAACTTCTGAGGAAAGCGAGACCGAGAGAGCAGAGGACGCAGAGTGATGTGAAGAAAGAAAAAGGGGGGAAAAGAAAAAAGCAAAATAAAAAAGCAGAGAGCAGAGTAAAAGAAACTGAGAGACGGGGGGGAAGAAAGCACGACAGACAGAGAAGCGAAGATCGTGACCTTTCCCAACAAGTGAACCTTGCACATATGTTGTGTAAAGTGTGTGCAAAACAGATTCCCTCCTGCGTGGTGCGTGTGTGCTTCGCTGCTGCTGCCGCCGCTGCTGCCGCTGCCGCCGCCACCGACGCGGTCGGTGCCTCTCGCAGGCGGCGCTGCCGGTGCCGGGGAGACGCATCATTTGGCGGAGCGAAGCGGCTAATTGCGGAGCCCCGTCCTTCATTTACATATGCAGCCTGAGTCCGCTGGAGCCGCGCCAATCCGCGCTCGCCCCCAGCACCATTAATCGCCATGCATTATTCACAATCATAATTACTGAGCCCCATGCGCGCTGCGCGCAGCCGCCCCAGCCCGCCGCCCCGCGCACACCCCGCCGCCCCGCGCACACCCCGCCCGGCTCATCCCCCGCTCGCTCACCCGCTCACCCGCGCACTCACTCACTCACTCCCAGTTTGGCTGACTGGTTAGCCTTGCCTTTTTTTTTTTTTTCTCCCTGGGGTGTTGGTTGCCTTTTCTGTTGTTTGTTTGGTTTGTTTTGCAACTCGACTTTTATTTGTGAACAGTTATTTCCAACCCCCAATCCCCTTTACTTCGTTCCCAATTCCTTCCCCCCTCCTTGCCACCTCCACGTCGCTGATGCCTCTGCAAAAAGCAGAGTCAAGACGGCTCAGTTAGCAGCATGTCTCGTCGAAAGCAAGCGAAACCCCAGCATCTCAAATCGGACGAAGAGCTGCAAGCAGAGGTAGTTTCTGAGCACGGTAAGGGCTCCCGGCGCCTCTTTCTCTCTCTCTCTCTTTTTGTGAGTGTGTTTCGGACGGAGATAGGTGAATTTATGGTGATGGTGAACATGGGAGCGCAATTACTCTGCAGCGGGAGAATGGGAATTAGAGCAGCCGGGGAAAGAGGCAGCAGAACTGAGAAGTTCGCAGTTTAGCCAAGTTTCTGTAGCCCACCCCCTGCTTAACCAGCCCTCCCAGCAGCAACCTCCCGGCCTCCCCAGCGCTTTGATCGCGGCTGGGCTCGGCGGCTGGGCTCGGCCCTCCCTCCCCACTCACCCGGGCTCCAGCAGCTGCAGGAACGGGCGCCCCGGAGCAGCGCCTGCCTCCTCCTCCTCCTCTTCCTCCTCTCCGCTGTGCTCCTTCTCCCTGTGTTATTGGGTACCCCCTTTCTCCCCCTCCTACTCCCTCCCGGCGGAGGCTCGGAGCGCACAGAAGCCATGTTCCCCTGGCCCCATCGCCGGCAGAAAAGTTGGGGCGGCAGGGGCCGGGGTGCCCTGCCCGGGGCCGAGGGAGGTCCCGCGGGCTGCCGGGCCCCGGGGCAGCCCCGCGGCGGCCGCTGCCCGGGGATGCCCCACGGCCCCGGCTCGGCCGCGCAGGCTGCGAGGGCTGCCCCGGCCGCTCGCCCCGTTCACCCCGGGGGACCGGGGGGGACCGTGGCAGGAGCGTGCCTCCTCTCGGGTGAGCGGGGCCAGGGGAGTTGGTTTCATTATTTTCGAGAGGATTGAACAGCAGCTTTTAGCCTTCCCCCCCTGCGCTGCCTTCCCCCCTTCGCCTCCTGGCTCTGCTGCGACTGTAATTATTATCAGTGGTAGGTGACACGGAGTGCCACCACCGCCACCAGCCCCTGTCGCCCAGGCTGTAGGCAGTGGGGAAGGGTTATTTTCTCGCCCATCCGCCATTCCTCGCTTCCTCCCCACACGCAGGCACACGCACACTTGCTTTTATGCATCTGGGCTGCCAGGCTGCTAGTGAACAAGTGTCCAAAGCTGGAGAGTAATCTTGCTTTATTTCCACTTTGCTATAATTTTCTTTTCGGGAATAAGGGCTGCAGGGTTTCCTTCCTTCTTCCTTCTTCCTTTTTCCTTTTTTTTTGTTTTTTTTATTATTTTTTAAAATTAGTTTTAATTTCCTTAGTAGTGCCTGGCACTGCAGCGTGCAAAGGCTCACCGCAGCCCATGCTCTCTTCTGGACTAAGTTGAGAGCTTCCACTTTAAAGTTTTTCTTTTCCTCTTTGCATAGAGCCCACTGCTTTCTTAGTTTCTCACATAACCAAGCGGGATCCCCAATGTTTTCGGCTTTCTGTGTAGGCCTCTTACTTCTCTATATTATCTCCTCTCCCTTCCAAAAGGAAAACAAAAAAGTCCTTTTCCTGCTTTAAAACTATAATTACTCTTAAGTTGCATCTGTGAGGAGAGAAAAGCGGCAAAGTTGAAGCCTGAGCAGGATTTTGACTATTGTATCTGAACTTTACAGCCCTGAAGCTTAAGGCAGCGTGAATCCACTTCATCAGGTTAAAACATCTGTCAGACTGGCAAATTGTTAAGCCTCCTGCTCCTTCCCAGGGTGTTTGGGGAGGCAGGGAGCAAGTCCCACACTGTCCAGAGCTGCTAAGGGGGCTCCTGCCACTGCTCCAGGAAAACCCATTTGGGTGTTGACAATAACAGGCACACAGAGAAATGCTTCCTTCTGTCACAGTGGAGGAGCAAAGGAGTGCATTTCCAATTTTTTTTTTCCTTAGGAAATTGTAGTCGTGTAAAATAAATTAATATAGAACAATTAGTATTTTATTATGAAAGCAAGATTTGTTGAGCCAATCTCTGTTGGGTTGGGCTCTAGGTCTAAGAATTTATCTTTAACATTATAAACTTTTACATGCTCTGAATCCGTTTCAATACAGGAAAATAAAACCCCACTACTTCATTGTGACACTCCTGGTGAGTTAATAAATTGAAAAAAATTGTTAAACTAGGTTTTTGTTTTGTTTTGTGAATCTTATCTATGTAGCCATGTCACCCGAGATTAGAACAAGAGATATGCTAAAAAGAAACGCTTGCATATGGTGGGTAGATTAAGGACAAAGAATCTTTTTGTCATGGAAATGTTTTTTTTTTTTTCCCCTTTTTGGGGGGGTTTTGTTTTGTTTACTTCATCACATAGAATTTCTCACACTTGGTTTGTTTTGTATTGCCCTCAATGACTACATGATCAAATGAATGGATTTATTTCTGCCGAATGAGAAAGACAGTCTTTCCATCAAAAGGACTACATTGCATCCCAGTGAGGAATTTTAAAGCGTTATTATTGTGGTCCCTGAATAGCACAAAATCGGCTTTCACAGCAGCCCTAAAATGCAACAATGTAAAAATACTTTTCAGCCTTAGAAGGCTGTTATCAAAATGTGGTATGTTTCCTTTTATTAAAGCATATTTTAATTAATAGAGTGAAACTCTTGATAGTTAACAATTAACAAGCTGAAGTTGGGTTTGCACTTTCGTTTGAGAAACGTGAACAAGGTGGAGACAGGCTGCAGGAGCAGAGGGCTATCTAGTGCACATTAGCGTAATGTAAATCATTTACACGTTGTGTTAGGAAGCCTAACGATTGCCATACTAGAAAGCAATTTTATAGGCCAGATATAGTGAGAGTTCCAAATCTCGTGAATTAAAGCACTTCTTGTCAAGTCAGTGTTCTTCGTTTCTGTTCACAGCTGTGATCAAGATATTGCTACAGTTCCTGAGTATATTTTGCAACAGGCCAAAAATAGTTCACACAGCGCAAGAATATTTGTCATTTTAAGAAAGCAAACTGTTTAAGTATTATTTCATATGTGTAGCCTTTTCACTCGTTTTGCTCCTTGTCTCCAAAGGACTTGATGCAAGACTAAACAAATGAAGATTATTATTTATTTAATGAAATCATGTTTAATATCACCTCTAAATAGATTTTATAAAATGAAACATTTAAAAATTAATGTTTCATAAATGTAATCCTCACAGTGAAGGGACACTCATAGAAACAGAGAGAAACCTGGAAGTTTGAGGTGCAGGGTGGAAGACAAATATTAGGCCAGGTTTTAAGTTGACTGGTCACAGTAGAACTTTCATGCTAATGTTATCAAAAAAGTTTTAGAATCTAAACAAATAATTTTATAGCCTGCTTGGGCTACAGCATAGCACAACTACATTCAAACAGGACATTGTCACGGTGGCGAGAAACTGTTGGAAATCTGAAGATGATTAGTATGTCATCAACTACAACTGTACCCTCAAAATCATTTGAATTTAATTCCCAAAAGTGAAATGCTGAAAAATGTATTTTTAAATAATTTTGAAATGTTAACAAATAGCTGATGATGATATCTTTCTTGAATAATTGCAGTGTAGAAGAGTGAACAAAAATACATATTAAAACCCCCACAATTTGAGGTTGTTAAATGGGAAGATCTGCTGGAAATCATTTAAAAACAGCAACAGCAGGACTCAGATGACTGCCTGTAGAATACAATAATCTCAGTTTCACAGTAAATGTAACACATTGTAATAGCTGGAATTATATTTCTAATACACTTGCCTAATTCAACAGATTACAAACGAATCAGAATTGTAGATACAATAAACATGCTTCAACTCCAATGAATTTTAAAATTAAACCATGGACATAGCATTTGTATTTTTAAGGTAGAGATAACAGAAAGTGTTTTGTTTGTGGGGGTTTTGTTTGGGTTTTAATATTTTGGTTGGGGTTTGTTTTGTATTTTTGTTTGTTTGGCTAGGTTTTTTTAGTGCTGAAAAGTGATTCTTAGAGTGTGCAAGTGAGGTTCTGGTAAGAGTGATGACAAATGGTGCTTTGGACTTCTTCATGTGAAGTTTCTGGCAAAGATATATCATTGTTCAGCCTGAGGTGGAAGGGATATCTTTGTAGTGAACTGTGTAAAGAGAGTTTTCTAATGTGTCTTTTGCAGTAATTTTAAAAAATATTGGACCTCTTTTTTCTCCCACTCTTCAATACATGCAACATAGTCTAAACTAATTGATCTGTTTCGTCTTGATAAAGTGGGATTGGGCTGTGCAGTTTTGGGCAGTTTGGTGACTGGACTTAGTATTCTTCTGGAGTATGTACACAGACGCACAGGCTCAGCTACAGCAAAGACACAGTTCAGCATGTAGCAGCCAGCCTCATGTGAGGGTGGCGACTCCATCTGTGTGTAAGGGAGGGTTAAAACACATTTTGGGGGGACATTCTCCATATGAAATTGAGGTTATTCTCTATTGCTTAGACACTGTTGCATTTCAAACTTGAGAAGTCACAAGCAGCTGTCAGTAAACATAAAACTTAGGTGATTTTTGCAAATGTTGGTTCTGAGGTAAGTGTAAGAGAAGGCTTTTTGTTTTGCAAAATAAAGGCCAAATTAGTATCGCTATAAATAGTCCCTTTGATTAGAAATGGTAATTGAAACTTTATTTAAATACTTTTGCCATTCATGTTCAAACTATGTAACATTTGTGTTTGTATAATTTAAAAAATATTCTGCACTGAATTGTGTCAGCCATAGAAAAATATTTGGAATAATAAGGAAACTACAGACATCGGCCAATTTGCTGATGTATGTATAACAATGGAAGTAGACAAAATTGGGTCAGATTTTATCTGATGATGCTCGTCTTGAAGTCTTACCATGTCCTGAGGTAGACATTAAAGCACTTTTTCCAGAGTGAGAGGGAGGAAATTTTGAAAGGTGTTTGTTTAAGTTCTGTGTAATTAAGCTATCAATATGCATACATCTAGGTGCTGAAAATTGCTTTTCCTTGCCTAAGATAGAGGAAAAGCTACAATTCAAAACACATGTGGCATTAGAAAAAGAATAAAAATAAACTAATTAATAAAGAGTATTAGTGCCATCTGAAAAATAGACTGAGTCCTGGGAAGATTTTCCTGATATCTCTCCTTCATTTGATTTGTTGTCTGCCAAACACAGACAAGCATATCTGTTGACTATCCAGCAGCCAGGGCATGAGTCAATCACTTTTGCTGATAATAAACCAGGTCAGGCATGACATTAAAATTGTTAAGTACTGACACAGTTTCTGCAATAAAGCATATAAAAATAATTCATTTTATTATATTGTATTTGTAAAACGAGAGTAATTGTCTACATTTTTTTCCAGAGGAAGCGCTAGTAAATCTAGTTCTAGCAATACATTCATATTGAATTTTATACATCAATGCCAATCCTGTTTCCTTTGTGCTCTTAAAATTTCCCACTGAATGTGGGGAAGGTTCTCCACTAATTCAAAAAAGGGAATTTAGGCCAAAATGTACTTTTGGGAGCTGATTCAGTTATAGTGCTGTTAAACCTAGAGAACGTTTCTTCTTATCAAGGAAATACCCTTCAAAACCATGAAAGCCAGAAAGATAGATGTTTGCAAGGCTGATAGAAAACCATAATGCAGCACATTTTAAAAGTCTGTTTCTTTTGAGCTAAAAAGTGCAAAGATGGAGGATTAAAGACAGGGGACTTTACTATTTCCTTGCTATATTTAGAGCGCAAAAAGTGAGTATACTTGAACAATATTTATTATTACAGCCTAAGCTAAATCTTTACAAAAAACCTTTCCGAAATTCTTATTACCACTTTCTAACATTGGTGCGTGTAGCACATTCCTCCCCCCGCACCCCCAGTTTCATCACTCCCCACACCCCCCCAAAAAATACCCAACAAAACCTGAAAGCTACCACTGGTTGCGAGGGAAGCACAAAAAACATTTCCAAACTTTGGAGGCGGGCGCACCGAGGGGCTCGGGCAGGCTGCGGAGCCCCTGGAGCGGGGGCGCAGGTGGGCGCTGCGCGGCTGGGTCGCGCCGCGGGAGCTCCGCCGGGGAATGCCGGCCAGAAGGTGGGATCGCGGAGCGCCAGAAAGCTTCCCCAAGTCTCCTCTCCCCGAGGGTGGGTAGTTAGAAGTGCTTTGACAAGGCTTGCTGATTTAACCTTTGCCTGCTTTGCCCTGCCAGGGGTGGCCACTAGATGTCAAGCTCATAATACAATTAGTACATCTGTGCAGTTGACCTTGGCAGCACGGCTTACCACTGTTCTGTTAAGTGTTAACACTGAATTTGAGTGTTAACTAGAGATCCCTCGGAGTTTGCTACATGCTGTACAGCTTATCAAATGCCCATCTAGTTCAGCACAAGTGTTTACAGTCCTTAAAGTAGGAAAAAGGTTTCCTTTTGTGAAGCCCAGCATCTTGAACTGCTTAATTAACCCTGCAGGTGCTGCCGTATTTTTGTTCCAGATAATCAAAATTGACTCGTTGTTCAGCGTTTCAGGAGACCCCTTGTCCTGGTGCCATTTGATAGCTTTCATTTATGAATTTGTGATTCACTAATGTCTCCAAAACTGGAAAGATAAAAGCTAAAGGATCTGTCGACATCGTTGTGGCTTTGCTTTCCTGGGCAATACTGCAGTATATGGAGTAGTGAAAGACCAAAATTACTGAGCTGCACAGCTGGCATTGAACCACTCCAGGTTTGCTTTTTCAAGCACTCCTGGTTGTGAGTAATTTTACTCGAAGGAGACCAGAACTGATAAGTTCAGTTTTGAGATACTTAGGAGATGCAGGATTCAGTCCTCACATTAGCTCCTTGTCTTGCAAGCCTCCAAAACCAAATTTGTCCTCCTTTCTGTGCTTGTTCAGAAAGTGCTTGGCTTCGTTAATTCATGCAGGGTGTTAAGAGTTGTGCAGTTTAAGACGTAGTTAATTACACACTTTTCAAGGAAAGCAATGCAGAATCTCTATGGTCCTCCCTCTTTCTTCTAGTTTATTTGTTTTGGTTTGGTGGGTTCCTTTATTCTTTTTTTTTTTCATATCAACTGTATTAGAAGCATTTACCTAGCTTTTATTTTTTGGTTTTTTTAGGATTCCCAATGAAACTCGATGCATTCCAAATAAACTTAGTTCCTACAGACACCCGTGTTATCTGTACACGAATTCTACCCGACCTGAAATTATTGTACCTGTACCATAACAGCCAACCGACTAGCTGTTTATATGACTTTGAAAAACATAACACAGGTCTTATTTAATATGATATCTTGCACAGATATTACAAACAATTTGTGAGGCTTGCATCTGTTCCACATCTGCGTCCACAGAGAAAGGCACCAGTGTTTGATATAGTGAAGGGCTTCGCTGCACAGATTAGAAACCGAAATGTTTTAACCAGAGTACAGTTAGTGCCTGTGCCACAGGTGGCTGTTACTTAACAAATTCTGAGATCCAGGCTACTGAATAGATCAAACCGTGAGTGCCAGGTCAGCACCGGGTTCTGCATAGCAAGAGTGCCCTCCACTGTTCAAATCCTTACTAACAGCTTTTGTGGGCTGAGAAAAAGGACAGAAAATTTTTCTTTTGAGTCTGGAATTTCTTCTACATTGTTAAACACAGTAGGGGTCTCTATTTGTCTCCTCCTGTTTCACAGCTTGGGCTCAGTATGTGATAATTCATCTTTCTTTATGGGATTCAAAGCTATCATAAAGAGTTAAAAAGAATTAATTTGCAAGAAAATAAACGTGTTCCAACAATTTAAGAAAACTTTCTTTAACAGCTCTGGCAATTGTAAGAGATGATAGAGCTAAGGAAAAAGTAGTACTGTTCTTCTCCAGGATCAATATGTTGCTACAAGGCTACTGTTTCCAAATTAATATAATTTTAAAACAAATTTGTGGGGTTTCTTTAGTATATATTGTTACTTTATTTAATCTGTGTTTGGGGGAAAATAAATATTGCGATGGTAGGAGTAGTAACTAATTGTCCTGTATGAGTGCATGAGGCTCAGAGTTTTGTTTATAATAATGCTGTTTAAATACACAAAATGCTGTGAGCTGCACAAATGATTATTGGATTTGCATGTGAGAGCATTTTATACATCTGTCTTCCTAGTTAACAGACATTTTAGCTTTAGCTGATGCTAACATATGCAATTTTTTCTGAAACTTCTTCACAGTTTCTACACTGCTTCTCAGTGGGTTTTTCATCTTCCTGAAAGAAATTACTACATTTAGAAAATATTAATTAACTCTTTATTATAGAGCTCTGAATGCAGAAAAAATAGTAATTCATACAACACACTTTCATGGTTTCATTTGTATAATTGCGTATAGTCTAAAAAGAAGCTTTGGAAAATATTTTACTCCCACATTTGTTGAATTCCTTTACGAGACAGTTGTGTTTGAATGCTTCAGGAAGGTATCAGCAATTTAAAATATGTGCAAGCCTAAGGAAATGTTGATTCTCCTACTTGATTTTACCCAAATGTCCTATGAATCACACATAATTTGAGAATTCCGTGACACAGAGTAACAGAAAAAGAAAATACTGAATAATCAGAGATAATTTTATTGTAACAGTCCTCACTTAATATAATTGAAAAAGCTCTTTTCAGGTAATTTACTTGTGCGGAACTAGAACTGATTTAAGATGGGACAAAATGAAAAGATTCTGGACCAAAAATTAAACACAGTATTTGGTTAGGGCTTTTTCCAGACTGGAAGCAGATAGTTCTAAGAAAGGGGGCATTTAATAAGCAGCATACATTTTAGGAATTAATGTGACTACCATATGATGCCTAATTTCAGTCTCTTTCGCAAAAGTAGCAACATTTTTGAAGCACCCATTCGTTGTATTTTCCCTTCATATCATACAAAAAGTTCTCCTCTCGCACAGAGGAGAAAGATCTATGCTGGCAATAAAAATTCAGAGCTAGTAAAGCCAGGTTTACAAACCCTCTGTGTGTAAAATCAGAAGTGACCATTTTTTTCTCAACTTCACATTTCCCAATGGTGACTAAAGGACCCAGGGCACCCTTTGTGACATCTGCCTTCCACCTGGGCACTGAGGAAGCGGGCCAACACCATCCTCCTTGCCCCTGCCTGGAAAGTGTTTGGTGGGTGCACTCAGTCAGGGGCATAGAGCAAAGGCTCCTGGCATCAACCCTCGCATCCCTTGGTTAGTCACCAGAGCACCTGAATGGCTTCAGGTATCACCACCCCAAAGTGCCTTTTTCAAAATGCCTTCGTTTGAATTTCCATGGGCTAATTTTAGGGCCAGACCTCGCTGGCGCAAAGTGCCAGTGCCGCTGGAGCCACAGTGGCTCTGTGGGCTGGTACCTGCTCAGGAGCTCATCTCGGGAACCATCTGAGAGATGCTGCCTGAGATTTTTCACCTGTTTTCATAGGGGAAGCTTGATGTGCTGCAATTCATCTTGCATCGTGTAGCAGCTTCAGATTAGTCTGCTAGCTGTTAGACTGCTAATGAGAAAAAGAAAATAACTGAGAGGTTATTAGTGGCTGAGATCTTGACTGCTTGACAAAACTCCCATTCAACACCTTTTGTGTAACTAAGAACTGCAAAATTCAACCCATGTCGGTAAGATTAAGCAAGTGCTCATTTAATTCTGCCAAAGTCTTTGGAAATTTTTACTGTATCACATCCTCACTGTAATAACAAAAATTACTGTTTCTCTTCAGGAAAGTTTAAAGAAAAAATATTAAGTCCTTCACTACCTAATGGATTCAATCACTTTGTAATTCATCAGAAAATGAAAGCAAGATATAAAGCATAAATTAATAAGGAAAAATGCTATGTTTTTCTGCAACAGACATCCTGTAATTAAAAAAACAAAATTAATTTGTGGCTTAGTATTTTAGCATTTTAACATTTTTAAATTCTAAATTAATTATTACATTTTGATATAGATGTCTGTCATTCACTAAGTGACTGAGTTTTAACAAAGAATCAAAAACATCCTTTCATGTAAAAAGGTTTTAAGCTTTACTCCCTGTTGAATTCAGTGAGAACTTACACTTCAAAAGCAATAGCAAATATAGTGTCTTAGTGCTTTCACATCAGTAAGTACTACTGAAAGGGATGTTAGAAATTGCATTTGTGAATTATGGAAGCAATGTCCATTTGTCCAGTGTGGGTACATACTGAAAAATATTTATCAGTTGGCATTTCTAGCCTTTCTTGTTTTACCTCTGGGCTTGATTGTTTGCATGGCCAGTTTGTACTCTTTCAATCCTATTAAATGCAGCACTGTTTCAGACGTGAGTAAAGGCTACTTATTTGAGTAGGACTTGTTGGATTGAGACCACAGGCTGTCAGTCTGTGAAGCATCTTAGTAACACCAGCATGCTGTGCAGGAAAGCACCATCACCCGTGGCAAAGCAGCATTTACTTCCATGCCATTTTTGTCACCTGTACAAGGAAGTGAAGCTTTGATTGAGACTTGTTAGATTTTTTTTTTTTAGCCAGAATAATTTATTTCATTTATTCTAAATGGAAAGTACTGTGGTGAGATTTGTAATATGTCTAGTTTGAGGTTGAACTGGGGAGAAGAAAACCCCTAGCAACTCTTCAGCATTATTTGAAATATTTTTCTAAAGGAGTCCTTGACTATTTCAAGGCAGATAGATGATAAGGTGAATGAACTTGGATTTGAAAAGTATTCTCACTATTTTTAAGGTATGGGAGTTGAGGGAAGGAGAAATACAAAACAGAAATGTAGACCCCCACTTAGTACAGGCAGGAGCCTGGTCTCCCTGAGACAGCACAAAACTAGCTATTTATTTAACTGAGAACAGAGCTGAGCACTGACTATGCAAGAAATAGCTATACTGCTGCATTCCTCATATCTTTTTCAGAAATTATATTTCAAATGCAAATTCCGGCCATTTCTTTGAGTTTGAGAACAAGTATACTAGCCTGCTTATTACTTTGAAATGCTGAACAGGTCCACATAGATACCTCCTGGCAGTGGGCACCAGTAGTTAAGGTTGCCTTGGAAAGCTTATGTTATACATACCATCTTTGATACATGAAGATCATGAG